>NC_070584.1:2040174-2242674 GCF_027409825.1 Scomber japonicus | reverse complement strand
TTGATGAAGAGTTCAGTGATTTGAAAACCCACGGTTTCCTCACAGAGTTCATTAAGTGCTGCAGCACCTCAGTGGAAACAGAGGAAAAGTGAAAAGTGAATCAGATGGAATTAAAAGAGTTATGAATTTGAATTGTTGGATTATCTACAATTAACTATTTTTTGATTGATCATCATTTTCTGTATTGTTAATGCTAATAAATTATGACTGCATGTCAGTATTGACTCAGTGTTTATGTAACAATGATTGTATGTCTTGTATTAACTAAGGTACTCCATGTGTTTGTATTGTGTTTAGTTATATATTATTTATTATCAGAATAGGCTGTTAAAACATATAACAGGACATACCAGGACCATTTTAGAAAGTATAGTATATTAAGTTATCAATCCAGACATGGATAATGTATGAAGTCTCATATAATGTACTGTAAGCTGTATACATGAACCATAGCAGAATACCTACAAAGTCCCACTGATGAAGGTAACGATATATTTCAACATTGCTGGAATGACCAGAGAGGACTTCCAGTTGACAGTGATGTCAGCACAACTTTCATTTTTCATCCTAACACCTGACAGTTCTTTTGTCCATTCCTACTAATCAGTGCAGAGGCAACAGACAGTGTCCTTGCATGCACATCTAACACTGGACAAAATCAGGTCCAGCAGGATATTACATGATGTGTGTCAGACTTTGAATTCAATTATTTTGAATGGGTAGATCTATCTGTTCTTTCATCTGAACGCTCTGCTGTCACAGTGATCCCGTCTGTCTGAAGTTCAGTGGACAAAGACAAATAGAGACTCAGTTACATGTAAGAATGGTCTCTCTAACAATGCAAGTTTTATATGACTAAATGCTGCTATTCACATACAACTCATGATCTTCCTCCTGATTTCAAAATGATGAATAATATAATGATCATTTTAGATCAAGGTCTAAATAGAAAGTTATAAGTATTTTACACCGGAGATGTTGGTGCTGTAAAATCACCATAAATGTCCTATAAATCTCTTTGAACATTCCCAGTCAAATGGCTCTGGTTTTATTGAGGTATCAAATGAGATTTTTACCAGGCCAACATTACCAGAAACAAAGCTTTTAGCTCAGTTTGTACTAGATGAACAGTTCCCTGTTTTGCACTATAAAGCAACCTCCCACTGTGCCACTATTACACATTTCAGTGACGTTTCTGCCAATAATATAAAGTGCAGCCTGCCAGTGTTCACAATAATGGCTTTTTTACATTAAAGTATAGTACTGTTTTTGAATTAATGTTGTAAAGATGTTCAAATTCCAACTGTTATTGGACTGCATGTCAGATGTGAATTGGGAAGAAAGAGATGGTTGAATTGAAAGCCATTGCAGAGTAGTTCTAACTGTTTTTATTAAGGGAAATAGACATGCCATGAGTAAAAATATAAGAATTGTCAGCACAAAGAGATATGATCTGCATTTTCTTCATCCATATAGTTCTACAATTGTTTGAAGTCACATTAATATGACCCATTTTGTAAATGTGCTTTAATTGGAAAAAGTATCACACTCCTTGGCCTGTCAAATCACCCAGTAGTATTCCAGATGTCACGTCTCCTCAAGCCTTAAAATGACAAATGTCAGAATAAGAACAGCTTATACCACAAGCACATACCTTAGTGTGTATACAGATAGACAAGTACATGGAGCCACCAAGACATAGAGGCACCAAACATTCTCTTACCTTCCTTTTCTTATTTCTCAGTAGGTTAAACAAACACAGACATACAACCAGCTTGCGCCACAAAGACACAATCATGTGGTGCCTTCAAGACACACAAGCATCATAGCCATCCATGCTTTCCTTTTTGTCCCAACTTAGACAAACAGAGACGGCCCCAACTGGTATTTTCCAGTGTCTGGTGACGTAGCATGCAGCAGTGCCCTGCTACCCGCTATTATGCCCCTTAGCCAGCCTAAATGTTCCACGGCACAAAACCAAAAACATACAATTACCGTATTGATGTAAGCGTATCTGTGAGTTAGTGAGTGTGTGTGAGTCTGGGGTGTAAATATATTTATGTGTGTATGAGAGTATCAGTTTGTGTGTTTGTGTGTGTAATGACTATATCTATGAGTTCATGGTGTGTTAGTATATATATACTCTGCTGCTTTGATATTTTTCTGGTCATGCATCAGTATGCTCTGTGTGTGTGTGTGTGTGTGTGTGTGTGTGTGTGTGTGTGTGTGTGTGTGTGTGTGTGTGTGTGTGTGTGTGTGTGTGTGTGTGTGTGTGTGTGTGTGTGCGTGCATGTGAGTGAGCCCTGGAGCCACCCAGCTGCAGTTGGTATGTTTTTAACCAATTGGGTCTCCTGTGTTTGGACTATATAGGAAAAGACCACCCTGGAAAATCCCTATTTACAGCTCCCCCCTTCTCTCTCTACTAACCACTATAATATTGAAGGTTTCCTAACCTGTGCCCTTGAGTTACAGTTCTGAATACACCAAACACTCAATTACACTTTAAATATCTGTTAGAGGGACATCTGTGCTATATTTCTTTCAGCATGTTGAACCACACTGAAAATGAATTGAGCTGAACTTGAACTGGCCATGGTACGGATTTCAACAGAGCTGCTCCACAACCACCAGAATGAAATCACCCTGCACAAATGATAACAACAAACTGCCACAACACATGTGAAACAGTGGCCGGTAGCTATAACTTGCAATACTCAGTGATATGGTTTGGCATTTTGACAACATACATTGAGAGTTAGCCTCAACTTATAACTCTTTCAATTTATAATCAGTATACAAACATTTTAATATATGGTTTATAATACACTATAATGTTGCTGTAAGGAGATGTAAAGTTGTTTTGAGTGTTTATTCATTGACAGTATTTTTCAGCAATTATATCTCCTTCTGTAAACACATTTTATATGATTACATCTGTGTTTTGCTGTATTGTTATTCATTATCTGTTTGTACAACAGCAAAACATCAGCAAACAGCAAAATATTATAGTGTGTTATAAACCATACTGACTGTTATATTAACTGTTTATATACCACTTTGATTTATATCACCAACTACTCAGTGTTATAGACATGTACACAAAGCATATCATCTTCCATATCTAGTCTTACTGTGCTGTAGCATAATAACTGCTGCCCCACTCATTTGAGCATGTTTTGGACAGAATCCTGTCTGAATGTGTTGCTTATTGTGAGGAATGTGGCTAAACATCACTGTATGTCTTGAGTCCACACAGTGATGTTACATACATCAAGTTATACCACTTACTCATGTGATGCAAACACACACAGATCATTTCCTCCATGAATATACTGTTGAATAGCAATCTTCTACAATTCCATGCTAGAGTCGCTTTTGACTTGTTCATATATATATATATATATATATATATATATATACTTTGGTTTGGTCATCTCTCTACAGTACCTCTGTTGTAGTGAAAGAGGTGATGATGGGTGTTGAACAGGCTGATCTGTTCCATGTCATCAAATCATTTAAGAGTATCATCTTCATCTCCTAGACAGTGGAGATGAAAGGCCTTCAGATATGATATATTATAACCAACAGTTCAATCCTTTAATATCCACTTCCCTTTCATTTCCCATTTAAGTAGCTTGTAATGATCATTTTATTACACTCTGTCTGACAGTGTCACATACTAATAGATAGACTCTGTATAAAGAAACTGAGCGTAACCTGATAATAACAAGACAACTGAAAACGTTGAGTAATAAGGCATAGTTTACTGGAGAGGAGCTGTGCAACAGGTGTAGATATATTTATGTTTCATTTTGGCTCTATCTGTGTAAACAACATAATGAGAATTACTTGCAAACATGTTTACAGTCAGTCTCTATTGACATGATGGAGACTTTTTTCATTTTCTAAGCTTTTTGCTGAGCAAGTCTAAACATTGGGCACATCTCTCTCTCTGTGCCCACACAGATAAAACTGTCTTCTCATATGACTTTGGGAATGACTGTAAAAAGGAGTTTGTGTTAAAAAAAGGTTGTGTTATTATGTCTTCTCTATAACTACTAGTGAATTATCTCATCTACATCTGTGAATGTGTGTGTTGCAGAGCATAGGTGTCAACCAGAATTGACTACGAGAGTTCGACTGTGTGATAAAACCTCTCTTGTGGTTTGTAGACCACACATCCTGCTGCAGCTATGCTAATTAAACCTGCACGTGGTCTTGTACACCGCATATATGCACACAAATTCTCTGAAATGTACAAAATAATTGCACTGTAATACCTGAATGCATGTGTGCACAGACATTTATATATAGTCTTCCTCTGCTTTCCATTATCAGAATCATATAGTAAAGTGTGAAGAGAAAGTACGCTATGAAGCCAGAAGCTCTGAGTGCGATCAGTACTCAACCACAAGCTCACCACCAGTCAAAGTGAAAAACACAGGTTTTTAACAAGCTCCGGAAACAAAGGGCTTTCAAACCTCCATCTGAAATTCATCAGCAACTGTCACATCACAGCAACGAATTCTGGTCAGTTAACAATAGGCTGCTTTTTCTGCTTTTGAAGAGAGCTGCACTAAGCACTGCTATGTACAGTTTCAGTTACAGTTGAAAAACCACTCCATCCATTTTTTATTTCATCATTTTATCTCAATTTTTGGTGCCCAGCACTTTTTAGTGTTTTGGCATTGCACTTTGCTAAAACCACCTGTCAATCAAACAGTGACATAGTTTCTCTTCGATTTTCTGTGGAGAATTTTTTCTGGTGATGTAGCCAGCAGTTTTTCTTATTTCAGCCCTGTAGGCATTGCTGCTTCTGCTTACTAACAGGTTTCCTTTTATATATTTCAAACATCACAAAAATCATTGATGCATATATAAAATTGTCATGAGTATGAAGAAGGTTAGAGAAGGGGTTTGACCCAATGAGCACATGTTCAACAGGAGTGTGTTTCCACGTATAGGTGGCCTTTAAAAGTTGTTTATATTGGAAAAAAGAGCACACCTTATGTGCACTGTATGTGTGTGTGGACTTTAAAAGTATTTTACACAGGAAAACAGCACACCCCAGTGATCCCAGTAAGATCAGGGTTACACAGTCACTCTAAAGTTTCCTCTGAGGAAAATATTACTCCCCTGCTAACACACAGGTACATACACAGGTACACACACACACACACACCAGAGAGAGAGAGAGAGGGAGCATGTGTGAAAAATAAATCAAATTGATCTAGGAAATCCATAATTTCCTGAAAAATCATATTTTATTATTAAAGGAAAGCTTCAATCAATACCACAGCCTTCACAGACCAATACATGTACAGTTTATTGAGTTCTGTGTAAATTACATCTGTGTGAGTACAAAACTATGATGAACAACAACACAACCTCAGCTCCAATGCAAAGGGACAGTGTAACTATGTATTGTATTGTAAATACTGTGTATTGTAAGTCAATAAACCCCAACCCACCAAATGTGGGTGAAAATGGCTTTACACTCTTTAAACTGATTTTTTGATACCATATTATAGATTCATAATAATTTATCTTTTATTTTAAACAAAAAGTGTTGCTTAATATCAGCTTTTCATCACAAAACAGCGTGGGCTTGTGAAATATAAATAAGGCTCCTACTTCCACAAAGTGAATTTTGGATAATATAATAAATCCTACATTATACTGCTATGAAATATGGATCAGACCACACTTAACTTACTGCAGTTCTATAAGCTTGTCTGTAAGACTTTTTTAGATCTGTGTAGGTATGAATTTAAGGGCCTGATGGAATTGGTGTCTCTTAATGACCAATGTGATATGGATGAGGTCCATTGACTTGTTAAACCTGAGAGATCATGTGATCTGTACCTGAAGATAAGATAAGATAAGATAAGATAAGATAAGATAAGATAAGATAAGATAAGATAAGATAAGATAAGATAAGATAAGATAAGATAAGATAAGATAAGATAAGATAAGATAAGATAAGATAAGATAAGATAAGATAAAATATGTCTTTATTAGTCCCATAATGGGGAAATTGGCAGTGTTACAGCAGTAACACTGCCAATTGTGGACAGTAAAATAGAAGTGGACAGTAAAATAGAAGAACATAAGAAATATTAAAGAACAATAAATAAGTACGAAAAACAATATGTAATAAAAAATTATTATTATTATTGTGACATTATCTACATTATTTACAGCACTACAGTAATATTGGTATTGAGTGGTAATATACCGGAGATGATATTCTTATTGCACAGATTAAAGTGAGGGGGGGGGGGATTACTGGGAGCAGTGCTGGTCCAGTGCAGTCAGGGTGTTTTTTTGCATGTAGAATTCTTTGTAAATGTAATTGGATCGAACAGACCACATCTGTAAGTGGTTGGATTTCAGCCAGGTGTAAATGGTGTCTGTATGGTGTGATTACATTCTTATGAAAATAGTGAAAAGGTTGAAAGGTCACCTGACTGAGTACCTTCTACTGAACATGCCAAGTTTTTAACATTGTAGCTGAACTGGAGCGAGAGAGAGAGAGAGAGAGAGAGAGAGAGAGAGAGAGAGAGAGAGAGAGAGAGAGAGAGAGAGAGGCTGTGTATTTATTGAAGTGTAATGTGAGCAGGCACCTGTTTAAATAACACAAAGATCACCACACTGTATCTGTGTTCTGAACTTATTGATCGTATCAATGAATAAATACAATGTTGATTTCTTCCCATGGAGCTGACATGCAAACTACTTTGGTTCAGTGAATGTGTGCTGTCAGTCAGCCTGATGAAGGCAGTTTGGCTGCTGTCCTCTCAGTGGACAGAGACGCTGAATGCAGGTCAAGTGAGAAGTCAGTGTGTGTGTTGTATTTCCAGTTTGTTGCAGAGGTGGACTCAATGGTATCTGTATCCCTCCAACACCTCCTCCTCCTCTCAAAGAATTGGATATGGTAAAGATTCCAGAAACACATCACATGTTAATATCAGGTGGAATTGGAATCAATGACTTGACAAGTTTGCCTCTTTTACACCATGGACATTTTCAAAAAGTGTTAATGTGTTAAAAATGGGTTTAAGAGACCTGCATTACTTGCAGGGGCCCAACATTAATCTCTAGATGAGCAGTCTACCAGCACAGCAGGGGGTATACAGATTAAACATTTCCGTTTACCCACTGCTGTTTATTTTATTATTATCACCTCTTTCCAACATGGGTTTCAGAGGCGTATTACAGTACAGACCTGGGGCGCCCTTCATTTAGGACTTACCGTACCTGTAATTCAACCAAGCTTGATTTGGTTCCAGTAAAACTGTCTGCAGAAAAACTCTCTCAAAGAAAAATAAGCAAAATTTCAGTATCATAAATGATGGCATGAATGACCCTCTAAAAGGCCCAGACTGAAGAATCCGGCACAGGAATGCTCAAGTAATTTGTGGTTGGGAAACCTTGGTATTCTGGGTCTGAAAATGCTGGAGAGCAGTAAGGGCAGTGTTGGTACAGCAGGGAGTTGAAAGCAGGAGTACAGTGGAGAACCTGAACCAGGACAGACTATTTGGACAGCTGGCACAGTTTAAGGAGACATGTAAGAGTGTGACTGAGTTTGTGGTTTAAGAGTTGTGCATGAATCCTGTGGGCCTAGCAATCTCTGTCTGACTCTGTCCTGATCTGTGTCTGTCTAATACCTCGTCACTAACCCTAACCCTCTCTTTTACGATTTATCCTTCCCTCTTTTTTCCCTCCCCAAAAGTCAACTCTACATTGCAAGCATTCATTCTGCAATTCCTGTCCTTCAATAAAAAGGAAGACTTGGTTTCTGGCAGACAATCCCAACAGCAATCCTGTGGCTTTGGCCTCTTCAGAAAGAGAGAGGGAAAGCGAAAGAGAGAAGGAGCAAAAGAGAAAGAGGGAGAGAAATTGTCTAGGATGTTAGTTTACCCAAATGCTCCCAACTGAGGTTCAGCTCCAGAAAATTTCAACTCAACCTTATAATCTCCTCTTCTAACAGCCTCTGGACACTTTGCCCTGCTGCTCTCCAACTCCACAGGTCTTCCTGGAACAATTAAAACCAGGCTCAGATACTGTGTGTGTGTGTGTGTGTGTGTGTGTGTGTGTGTGTGTGTGTGTGTGTGTGTGTGTATGCTGTGTCTGTCCCATTACTGACATAACAACACACATAGTATGACGGACTAATGAGCAGCATTGAACTTCAGGATCACAACGTAGCTGTGATTTACTTAGGAAGCCTCATACAGTTTTGGGATGAAGCAAATGTAGACATGTTCATTAACTTTAGCATAACAATATAATATTTGGTAGGGAAAAAAATCCTAGTATACTATATTTATAGGATATTTATATGTCAGCAAATGACTAAAAAAGGTCAGTGCCTCCCAAAAATGATCTATGTAAGTGTTTTCTGATCTAGTGCATCATCAGTAGGTTGATACAGTTGCTGAATGCCTTCCATAATAATCCATATGACCACTACACATTTCATTATGGTGATGTTACCATTTAGGCAAATAAAAACTTAAACTATTTCGATAAGGTTGGTAAAATGGTGGTTATATTTAAAAGAAACCAACAATCACTGTTAGAAGAAGGTGCATACTAGCTGTCTCTTGGATGCTTTTCAGAAAAACATAAACCCGCCTCTGCTGCTGTAGAGGTATACATACATTCAGCGCACACTACTACTACTACTACTACAGTCTACAGTTAGCCAGTTAGCTGAGTTAGCCGCCGAGCTAGCCACCTAGCCACCGAGCTAGCAGCTGAGTTAGCAGCAGAAAACTCTCAGACGTAGCGTCCATGTTTCGGGTAGAGGTGGTGACTTTGATTGACAGGTGACACTTGGTAGGGTTAGGGTTAGATATTTGGCAATATTTTTAATCATTCAAATTTGGCAGGGTGGATAACAATACACTTTTCTGTGGTATGTCAAACTCTGAACACATATTTATTCTTACTTTACACGGACTTTAAATAGTAACTGAATTAACATGGAGATGAGGTGTAGGTGGGGAGATGGGTGGAGATGCTCGGATGAGGGGAGTGAGATGAAGAAACAGGAGGACAGGAAAGGAGTTGAATGATTGGGAAAAACACTGGACACCAGGCAGAGCTAACAATGCTGATGCAGGGCAGTATGGGAAGCAAGGGAAACAAGGAAAAACACAAAAGGTAATGACTGCTCTGGGCTGAGGACAGGTCAAAAAACACAAAATAATGATCCACAAACTGTCTCAGAAATCACATGAATATATCTCAAAGCACACATGTCACAAAAAGCAACTACAGCACACATTGCCAAACCAGGAACCTTTAATCTGCTATTTATCCTATTAGGGAAAAAGTATGAGGGCAACTGGTAGACTGGTGGATAATGACAACTAAGGGTTAGGAGCCAGACTGTGAGTGGAAATAGACATGTGTTTTGCTTGAACTTATCATTATGAAGAAAATGTTGATTAAACAGAATATTGACACCATAGCCATTTAGATTGACTCCCTTTAATTCTCACTTTTACTATGCAATTGTGTCTTCCACCAGGTATGATCTCCCAGGAAAATGAAGGGTCAATTTACCCACAAAAGAAGTGTGTCAACCATTTTGCAACCAAAAGAGGAAGAGGAGAGCACTTTTGTTTTGTTTTCCCTGGTAGCTATATCTCTTAATCGTTTATTATGTGGCAAACCTCTTTCTATTGTATTATTGCTTTTAAGGCAACTTCTGATGACACACTACTCATATCTGCATACACTACATTTAACTTCATTGAGTGTACTACCTGAATAATTGTGTTTCTGAATAATTTAATTTCTACAGGGCTTCATGGCAATTTGTGAAATAGCCACGAAATTTAACCCATGGATTTATGAACATGGACAGGAATTTTCTTTTTTTTTGGTGACTCTATGCACAACTTTCAAACTAATGTATTTCAACTGGAAGAATGTTCCGCTCCTGTACCACTTGACCTCAGTCGAGACAGACGTTGTATTGTTTAAAAGAAAAAAATGTGGTACTGGCATGAACGGTGTGCTGAGTGTCATGAAAAAAATGGAAAATTCATGTCCATGTACATAAATCTATAGATTCAAGTTTTGTGACGGAGCCTGGCTATCAGCTAATCTTGTACAGTTTCTTTCACTTTGTAAAAACAGGGACATGCTACCAACCTAGTTTACATTTCTCAACACATACTAAAAGATTTCTACCTGCTTTCATGTTTCCATTATAGACTAACTCAGGCTTTTTCTTCTAACATTACTCCTCCCTAGTCTCACAGGCCAACTCCTGCTGCAATCACTTGTTTGTATGAAGCAATATTACTCTGACTATGTTATTACTATGCAATGCATAACATAACAATTGCTTTGTTCAGTATATAGTTAATTAAATTAAATTCAGATGCTTCTTCTCTGTTATTTTCAAAGTGGTGTTGATCATTTCTTCATGGAGCTACAATCTAGCAAAACCAGAAAATAACAAGACTTGGAAACGCTGTTGTCTTCAATTCAATTCACATTCATATCAATGCACAAGTCAGCTCAGTCTCCTGAATGAATGTTCACAGCTTCCCTTCACAGACCTACAATTAACCATAGTCTCTCCTTAATCTTAATGGATGAGTTTACAGTTTTTCAAGTCTGTCTTAAACAGTCAGGTGTGAAAATGAACATTAAAACATGTTTTTATTCCTCCTCTTCATACTGATCATTAGAAGAGCCCTTCATAATGCACTTACAATGAAGGCTAAGTGATGGGTGACAACACAGTCTGTGCAAAAATGTATTTAAAAGTTTATCTTCAGTCCAAATGAGTTAAATCTTCATCTTCTATGTTTCAACATTACAGTGTTTTTTGTTTCAAAGTTCCTCTTTGTGTTACTATACTTCCACCACAGCTCAACAGGAAACACTAAGAGGGAATTGGATGCTAAAAAGACTGTAAATGTGTCAGATATCACTTGATATGAATAACTCACACTGATGAAGCTCAATAGAAGCTGATCATCTACTTTAAATGAGTGTGTGGACACACTGTGGATTTAGTCCTCCATCACTTGATTACAGAGAGGAAAACCTCTTTACTGTTCATATGGATACCTGACTTGCTGGTTTAAGACACACTTGAAATACTCTGAATCTGTCCTTTATTCAACCAAATGTTTTATCTGTAAACACAACACTGACATGATCATCACATAATGTTGTTATGTTATGTTAGCAAACACAAAGCAACATAACATTTGGAGTCTTGTGTGTCAATCCATATGATGTGTCTTTTTAGCTCTGGTTTGGATTCCAGCTCCAACTTATTTTCAGCAGCTAGTGTCTAACTGTGTTTAGTGTCTAAATGCTTTATTACAGCTTTGTTTCTGAAAACAGCTGTCTGCTGCTGCTGGACACCAGCTTGATAACAGTGAAGTTTGCCTACTGGAAAACTAAAAGTATGAGTTGAAGGGGCTAAAAAGTTGAGAAAGTGACAGCTAATCTAATATTATTGATTAGTGCAGCATTGAATATACTGTTTATGACATACATGGCTACTGTAGAAATTAATAAATCATTAAAAAAAACTAAACAAGGGCATTTATTGTTCAGGGACATTTTCATTGAACATAATCTGTAGGTTTGCAAACTCAGTCAATATCAAGATTTTGTGTGAATGAGCTGCATTCATTATTCCAATTCAACCCAATTCAACACACACACACACACACACACACACACACACACACACACACACACACACAGAGAGAGAGAGACACACAGTCATGTCACATTTACAAGTATATTTCCTTGGGCAAGTTTCCTCCACAGTGTGATCCAGCTCTGTTTTAGTTATATCCACTGTTGACAGGCAACTAAAAAAACAAGAGAGGAAACAAGACAAAGTAATGTGAATTCTGTTTTCATGAAGCCCCCCCCCCCCCCCCCCCCCCCACACACACACACACATATATACAGGCATAGTTGAAACATAGTAAAAACACCACTGATGTTGAGAGCCAATAACTCCTCTGCTGCTTATGCAAACTTCTGAACAACACACACCAATTATCCACTAACTGAGTAGCAGTGACCTCACTGCTCTTCACTGCCCTGAATGCTTTAATTTCCTCATAAAAACTCTCTTTTAAACTGATAATATTGTAAAACTCCCCTTTAATGTGGCCACCAACTGCTACAAGAGCTGTTTGTGTGAAAGTTTGTAAAATTACGTCAAACTTTAAGACGCAACTGGTAAGAAGTGCCATTGGGTTTTCAGGGCAGGTGAAGTGCTGCTTTGAACTACTGCTTACCGCTTCGTTTCCCACTTCTACACATCTGAAAACTAATAAAGCCACTAACAAGCTAGTGTGGCTTGGGAATACACATTTTATTACTCAGTTTTAACTGGCTTATGGAATGCCCACTGCTATCAAACTGCTAATCACAGACATATGAACCATATTGACTTTAACAGCAGCAGGAGTTGTAACATTCATAGTCATACATGTTCTCAGGACCAGGGACTACATTCTACTGTTTTTAACCTTGCTCAATTGCACTTTAAAACAGATCCAGGGAAACAGGGAAATTATTTAAACTCATGACATTCCAGTTAAAAAGGGAGGATGTTTTATGATTTTTCAAAACTGAGCCATGTGGTTAAACCAGCTAAACAGTCTGGTTTCTAATCCCATTTAGCTGGGAACCATTGTGACAGTGTAAAACAAACACTAAGCTCTTGGCCTTTAGTCTAAATTCATTGACAATACCCAGAGAGAGTAAAATGTTTTAGTCATGCTGTCTGTTATACCCCCCTCAATATTCCATAATAATCCAGAAATCAGTGACAGTTCTGTATGTTGTTTGCATATCTTTGCATATCCGAGGCCTGTACTACGAAGCTGGATTTTCTCTTATCGAGGTAACTCGATAAGAGAAAATCCGTGCTACGACGCTGGTTCACTTCTTACCGGGGTAAATCACCATGGTAACTTATGCTGAACGGCTAACCTGCTCCGGAGCAGGTTATGTTCTGGATAAGAGATCAATGAGTATAAAAGCACCACCTCCTGACCAATCAGTTCTCTTAGAAAATGACCTGCCCATTCTTATAGAAGATCCTGTCGACATTGGTGTGCATATCGTGAGAGGAGCGCTTAGGAGAGAAAGAGTTTTTAGGGAGATGCAATCCTTTAGATGTCCCCGATGACATCCTATACGAAAGGTACAGATTTTCACGCGACATTAAGTTAGTTTAATATTCAACATTCATTTGACATTCAAAATGCAAACCTATTATGCTTCAGCCATTTGAGTGAATGGTGACTCATGTGCAACAAGGCTTATTTTTCAAATACATCTTTTTGTCAATTTTTTAAATGTACAATACATAACCTTACCACCACTCCAGTTTCAGAACTTGTGTCAGGAAACCTGACAAAAAGTCTCAATAAGAACATCTTGAGAGTAATCGCTGCAGAAAAGCAGAATTTTATTCATATTTGTTAATTGTAAAAATTGACCAAAATATAATTTAAAAAAGAATCCTTGAGGCACATGAGGGATATTATTCTGTATGTTATACAGCTGGTTTGACATCATTCACTCAAATAGTTGAAGCGCATAATAGGTTTGTATTTTGAATGTCAAATGAATGTTGAATATTAAACTAACTTAATGCCGGCAATTTTCTGCCAGCATTCCTTCCTGGCTTTTGCTGCAGCAACAGTGTTGCTTTTGGACTGGATGATGTGATTGAATTCTTCATATTTATGAAGAATAATTGTCTGCTCCGCCATAATAAAGTAGTCTGCTCTGCAGGGTTTCTCGTTTGTGATTGGTCAGACGCTGCAAACACCTCCCCTTTATGTGAGCATGCAGAGATCCAGAATGGAAAACCCTGGGTTCAATTACCGAGTTGATAACCAGCTTCGTAGTACCACTGGTCATGATTGCGAATGTCTGGGTAAGTCAACCCAGGTAACGGAGAGATATCCTGGGTATGTTAATCCAGCTTCATAGTACAGGCCTCAGGAATGGACTCTGAGTCTGAGACAGAAGGTGTAGCAGGACACTTAAGTAGTAAGCGACTGCATGAGAGGTGTTCAGATACATGGTTGAACGTAGGTTCATGTACTGAAGCTCAATACACAATGACTGTAGTTAAGCTCGTAAAATGGAGCAAATACTTCCAGGAGCAGTTCACAACCAGTTTGTCTCAAATGCTGCAAGACTGTAGTGATTGTCAAGTGACACTGCAGACCGCCTGTGTCTGCATTGCTGACCGTTGATTCCGACATTTTTCATCCGTTTCTCTTTTTTGTTGCTATGACTGCAAATTGTAAAGGTAACTCGTCCCGCCGCTGAGATTGAGTATGGTCATATGACGAGACTACATGGCTACGTATGATTGGTGAAACACAGTCACGTGGTAGAGCCTTTAGCGGAAGTCTCTCTCTCTGTCAAAATAAAACATTAAAATCAGGCGTGCGGGGGAGAGATAAAAATAATGACGCGTAGAATACCAAAGAGGTAAAAAGAAAAGTAACGAGCTCATTGTAGCCTAATGTAGCGGAGTAAGAGTACAGTTTCTTCTTCACAAATCTACTAAAGTAAAAGTAAAAAGTATAGTCATTTAAAACTATTCTTAGAAGTAAAATGTTTTCAAAAACGTACTAAATGTAAATGTAACTCGTTACTACCCACCTCTGACTACATGTCACATTCACCCATTCACACACATTCATACACTGTTCCAACGGGACCAATTTGGGGTTAAGTATCTTGCCCAAGGACACATCGACATGTGGACTGGAGGAGGACTCGATGACCACTCTTCTTCCTGAGCCCCCACAAAGCACAAGTCTTTGGAGTTAACACAGCCACTCAAATCCAAACTGAAGGCAGGTGATCGAAATATGAATGATCCACTTTATTTTAGTAAATGGACTGTACATATATAGCGCCTTTCTAGTCTTTACAACCACTCAAAGCGCTTTACAACTCATTCACCCATTCACATACATTCATACACTGATGACAGGAGCTAGCACACAGGGTGTTAACCTGCTCATCAGGAGGGATTTAACCAATCACTCTCATTCACACACCTTCCAATTGGAGGACAATCGCTCTACCTCCTGAGCCACAGCTGCCCCATTGTGCATTTTATTTTTAAATGCAGCTCCTATTTTACTTGAAATGAGAAAAGATCATGTGTTTACTATTAGAGTACTTAGCCTGTTATTTATATCATCCATGTGTAATAAAATGTGAGTTTCTTTCATGTTATGTGTATATATTCATTCATACCTCACATCAACAGTGTTATCTTTTCTATGCAGTAAAGTAGCAGCTGGAGGCCAAGCTATCAGCAAATGAAAAATAAACAAATCTCTGCATTATTATCAATCATCTTTATTCAACAAAGTGTATTTTTTGCTTTTTCTTACAATTTGTAATGATCACTCCCCCCCTACACTTAAGGCATTGTTGCTACTAGCTTCTTATTTTCTCCTAGAGAGGCAATGTGTCTCCTCAGGTACACATGGAGTTGACCGGACAAGTACAGGAGGATGTAAAAGACAGTATTCCCTCACCTGCTCCCTACACACAAAACATTGGGCTCAGTTTAGCTGGTGTCTCTTTGCTCTTCTTCTGCAGAAAAAAACACAACACAGAAGCACAGTGAGAGCAGCTTCAGTAAAAGCTAATTAGAATATGTCCTTACCATCCAACATGGAAATGCATTTAAGAATGAAGCCATCCTCTCAGACAGTGACAGTGTAAGTCTCCTAACAAGCCACTAATTGAAATTTTATTCTTCTAGAAGAATAGAAGAATACCCAAATTCTATCCTTCTACCTATCTAACCATAACCTCAAATGTACCATTTGATTCATGGATCTGTATGCTACACAGCCTAGGAGGAAGCACTATCTCACAACACTTTTCACTGTAAAAGTTTAAGAGTTGCTCTTTCTTGGTAGCTGCACAAACATTCACATTTACATAAATCTCTGCACAAAGCACAGCTTTAAATGCTATCATTCATATTACGGTTGTTGGCGAGTCCTCTGCTGTCATGCTATGTCTGCAAGGGTTATATCTTTTTAAACTACACGCTGTGATGCCTCTTTATGTCTCTACCTAAACTGTGCTGTACTCCACAGATTCTTCAGCTCCAGCACTACACTGTAACAGAAGTGCAGCTCAGTCCAACTTGGCCCACAGCTATGCGTGGAATCCTCCCCCTCCTTTTCCTACCAGAGTTCCTCTGATTTCTGTTTTCTCCTCCATTCCCATTTCAACTGTGGAGTCAGTGCTCACACATCACCAGACATTCTGCTCACATAAGGTGTTATAATCTACCCTAATGAGTGTGTTGTAATCGTCATAACTGTGTGATGTGAAAATATGTCAAAAGCGCCTGACAGCAATGTCATTACACATCAGTGTCAGACTCATTGGTTACCATAAAGCATGTTATGACACACTGTGTTATTTTCTAATGATGTAATTGATAAGTATGATGTAATGGGGTGTTATAGTGTAAATATTGCTTAAATGACATAGCTGTGTTGCTCTGTGATGCAGTGTGGGTGCATGTTAGGTGCAGTGTTGCTTCAAAGGAAATATTTAACCATGCGGTGTAGCTGAAGTCTGCAGGTTGAACAGTCAGACTTCTGCATGTAAGTGACAATAGCCACTTCTACTATCATACTGTATGTGCACTAACCATTCCACTAGTACTGCAGCAGAGTGACTGTAGTTGAGCAGGCAGCTGCTCTGTGGATTATGTGACAGAATATGTAGGACTTTAGAATATAGAATATTATCAGCCTGATGTTAAACTTTCCCTCAATTTCCTGTGAGTTTTAAAGTTGAAAAACTGAATATATTTAAAAACTGAGCAGGTTGGCCCAAAATCTATAAATCAAAGTAATGAGTGTGTGTCTATATCACTGCTTCACATCTCTCTCATCTCCTCTCAGACCTGACCTGTGTCTGTCTCTGTTTGTGTTTCAGTCTTTGTGTCCACTGCTCTCTGTCTCTCTCTGTCCTTCACAGTCTGAGGTATTCCAGAGGGACACTTTAACAAGGGCTGGAAGAGGCCCAGGCCTTTGCATGTCAGAGTCTGAACAAGTGCCAGTTCCCTCCCTCCCACTTTCATATTTCTCTCTTTCTCTCCCTGCCTTTCTGTGTCTGTCTCTCGCCCCTAGTGCCTGGCCCTCTCAGCGCTATCGCTCCCTTGGTTCCCTCTGAGTCTGCACGGCGTGCCGGCAGGAAACTCGGCCAAGTGGGCTTCCTGAGCGAGCGGGAGAGGAAGTGCAGTAATAAGGCATAAGGAAGGGGGTGTGGGTTTAAAAATAACCCGCCTATATAAGCTGAGGCAAGAGCCCACTCTCGGTCTCAAACTCTCACTCGGAGCTCCAGAACTGCTCTGCCTCAGTCAGCTGCTCTCCTCCACTCACACATACACACACACACACACACACACACACAAAGCACAGGGCGGCTTTCCTGCCGTGCAGAGGAAAGTGGAGAAGTCAAAGCAGGTGTTTCCAAGAAGTTTAACAAAGACATAAACTATGTGCGCTGAGGAGAGCCACTTTATCCCCAAACAGGCTGCAATAACTCTGACATAGAAAAAGAGTCCAGTCTGTTTCCAATAAGAAATCACAGCCTGAAGGAGAAACACATTACTCGGATAAGCCTCGGACAATTGATACTTTTTCTCAGCACACTGTAAGCCAGACTGAATTGATTGCACACTGATATTAGATTGGTACAGTGCTGTGTATGCAGTCATGAAGCCATGTGTTTTTAAGGTGTTTTAGTTGAGCTTTAAGGCTCTGCAGGGTTTAAACAGAGCAGAGCATCGCAGCCTTCAGCATCACACAGAAAAGCCTTTGCACTCAGAACTACACTAATGGAGAATCTGACACACAGTTTCAACAGCTTTACACTCATTGTTTGCATCAAGCACAGTGCTAAGTCATCTGTTCACAAACTGTTTTAAACATGGGTCTTAGTTTTATAGTTTTGACCAAAAATGAGTTAGGACAACAACTAATGATTATTTTCATGATTTAAAAAGAGGAGAGGAGGAGATTTGGAGAACACCGATCAGCCATCGAACAGATCACTGTCCCAAGATTCAAGACAACTTCATTAATCCCTTGGAGGGCAATTCATTTGACAGCTCGCACCACAACATATTCGTACACATAAATAACAAGATAAAAACAGAGAGGAAGAAGAAGAGTTGGCAGCTGTGTGCAAAACTGCAAAAGGGCCTAAGAACCGGTTTTCAATCCATGATAGGTAAGCTAAACTGGTCAAGATAACTACCAGTAATGAGTCAGTCAAAGCTCAAACAAATGTTGTCAGAACTGAGACAAACGTGAGAGAAGAGGGTTAGACACCTTTATAGGTATACAGCTGATTGTCTTAGTCAGGCACAGGTGATTTGTTCCTGAAATTTTGTTATAATAACTTCATGTAATGTCATTCTATTTTTGCTTAAAATTATTTTAATAATCAATTATCAAGATTTTTGCAAGTTCATTTTCTGTGGATCAGCTGTCTGCACCACTTTAATAGCTGAGACCTGATAACACAACATCAGTGAGTAGTGAGATGATCAGACAACTTTAGAACCTCAGGTTAATCAAACTTATTTAGAAGATAAAATAAAGCTGAACAGTGAGATTGTTATGATCAGTTGCAATCCATCAGAGTTTACAGACCTACTTCCTTCTTCAACTTTGACCTACTGTGCTTACATGGAAATGAAGGATAATCAGTGACAGCTTAGTTTGACCTCCTCAATGTTGAATTATTCAGTGTTTCAGTCATTTGGACAGACAGTTAGTTTGTTTACAAACTGTTTGATCATCTCACTGCTCATGTATCTTCACCTACTTCAAATCAACTAGACTGTCCAAAGTGTTTTGCTGTTCCAAACAGCCACACTGGCAGGTGGCGTGAAAAACTTGCTCCTCCTTGCTGCATCTCACTGCCTCCCACTCCTCTGTCTTGTGTCTTTTTGTTTTTGTACTTTTGACTTGATGAATCGTACATATGGAGATAGCACATGCTTTTGGACAGTCTCTGGGACAGTCTGAAGGCGTTCAGGGTGTGATGGTAAGACTAGAAAAGAAAGCTTGCAATAGACATTTGTGAGTTTCCCCTTGATCCAACTGTCACGGACAGGGTTTCACACTCTGTTAGATGATCTGATACGTTTGATGAATGCAGATTTATCACAACCAATTGGAATGGTGGAAGAAATGATATATGACCCAACTTGAGATAAACAGAAGTTATTCGTTAAAGACTGTGTAAAGTGAATTCAGAAATTTTCTTCTAAACACATTAAATAGGTCATAAATGTATTTCTAAAAAAGGTGTAAAAAGCATTTCAACCATTTAGATTTGAATTGTGGAGCTAGGCTTCACAAACTGTGTTTCAAGATTTCTGTGTTCAGGATTTAGTGGACGGGTCTGAAAATCACTGCTGCATTAGCATAAACCTGCCCCTGCTGCTGTAGAGGTATTAATTCATTCAGCACACACTTCTAATGCTAATACAACAGTCTACAGTTAGCCAGTTAGCTGAGCTAGCCGACAAGCTAGCCACCAAGTTAGCCGACGAGTTAGCTGCTGAGCTAGCAGCTGAGTTAGCCACTGTGCTAGCCGCCGAGTTAGCAGCAGAAAGCTCTTAAATATAGCGTCCAAGTTTCTGGTAGAGGTGGTGACTTTGATTGACAGGTGACACTTGGTAGGGGGCGGGGTTTCAGCTAACTCGGCGGACACTCCCACAGCGTTTGGTAGCAGAGAAAGGGGTTGCTTTTTACACAACTTTGAAGCCTAATTTCATATATTTGGTGATTTTTTTAATAATTCAAATTTGGCAGGGTGGTTAACAACACACTTTTCTGTGGTATGTCAAACTCAGAACACATATTTATTCTTACACAGACTTTAGTGGTTCTTCAGGGTTTTACACTAAATTGAATCCTTTAAATTTAGA
This sequence comes from Scomber japonicus, assembly GCF_027409825.1. NCBI lineage: Eukaryota > Metazoa > Chordata > Actinopteri > Scombriformes > Scombridae > Scomber > Scomber japonicus. The sequence goes on along the minus strand of NC_070584.1, from coordinate 2,222,648 downwards.
CTGGTTTTACACTCAGAAGAATAGATTTGTAGAGAACATGACAACACACCAACACACACTTGTAACAGCTTTATACTGTTCCTTCTTTCTTTGTATCAAGCATGACACCGCACAGTCTTTTTTTTCAAACCTTCGTAAAAGCACACATTCAGCCTAAAAAAGGGACATTGCAGGGTGCAACCAGTGAGCTGATGTGTCACTCTGTGCACATGATGACATTATAAATTAGTTGCAATAAGTGTGTTGATAGACAATGTGGTCAATATGTAGCTACATCTGTAAAGGCTCATCACGAGAAGCTGTCAATCCAAAACTATGATTTTGGGGGAGGCAGGTATGTACTTATTGGGGTGATTCCTACTTTGTTGTACCTTACTGAGTATACTGTATCTATTGAGACAGGAATGGACTGGTTTACAATCTAAAAAAGGAACATTTCATCTCTTTAATTCCGCCCTCCACTCAAATATATGTTTTTATTTTTCCTTGACTGTATTGTTGTTTTCCTCATTGTGCAAAATTATGCGTGTGCAGAGTTTGTTTTCACAGAGGAAAGTTTCTCTGTGTTCACATCATGTTTCACACATGCTCGATCAAGTGTCATCACAACTAGAGCCAATCATGGTCCAGTGTGCAACTTTCACAAGTGTGATGTGGAAACTTGAAGCCTCCAGTGCACAGACCCTGAAAAGTGACTTTTCAATGAAGTAGGAGACATCTTGTGTCCAGAAGCTAAACTTTTAAAATGACATAATAATATTAGGATGTTCATATATTCTGGATGTTTCAGTGAGGGAGAAGGAGGGGAACTTAATAGTAAAAAAATCATATCAAACACAAATTAGATTGAAAAAATCTATATAACTAGTTTATTCCAGAGCATGGGCAACAAATCCATCAATTAGTAGAACTGATCTGTTCTTATAACCACACAACAGGTGTGAATATTATTATTCATGTCAATACACAATGATCACTTAACATCAACATTCTGTTCTTCTTATGAGGACAGAAAGTCAACATAAATATTACATATCATCTTTTATCAGTAAAATAGAGAAAACACATCCCATCCTTAAAATATTTCAACAGACAGAACCATTATGTTCATTTATGTACAATAGACCTACTTGCTTTTAGATAACTATATTTAATGTCTTTATTAATTGTATTAGACCTTTAATCTGCAGAATGCCATCAGCCTTGTTGTACCATGATGTAAATCGCAGTCGATGATGACACAGAGCCAGATGAGTGCATGTGAGAACCTCTGAGGTTTGCACAGAGAAACACCCAGCCAGGACTCACTTCCACATGGAAATCATACACCGCTCCATCATGCTGTGACAACTGGCCAAAACACACAGACTCATGCACACATATGTATGCATACATTTCCATGTAAAACTGAATTTCAACATGTGGAGTTCAGCTTTCCACTCTGGCTGAAAGAGCACAAACAACAAACAGCACACGTCCAATGTTTGCTGCTCATGTCTCAATTAAAGGCTCACATTGCCTTAACGCAGTGTGTAAATAGTGAAGTCCTGCTGTGTGGTGAAAGTATGTGTTCAATATGTGTTCAGTTATAGAATTGACGCAGGTGACTCTCAGCACACATGGGCGATTACTGAACCATGAATCATTGTGTTTGGAGAGGGAGAAGACAGGACAGACAAGATGGAGATGAAAGTGGATGAGTTATTGGATACATGAGATGAGGCACAGTGGAGGAAATAGAGGAAAAAAAGACAAACATTCAGCTGAGAGCAGAGTTCCAGAGCTGGAGAGCTGCTGCTTTTCATCTGGTGAACAACTGTTAAAGCATGTTGAAGCATGCTATCATTATCAAAGTGATAGCAGAGGCAAAGCGCTGGCTGCAGCAGTGACTGGATGAGTTCTGTTAATGAAAACTCTGACATATAGACCAGGACTTTGACTTTGACTCTGTGCTCAGTCAGCAGTTACAACACTGCCACTGCTGGCAAGGACAGTGAGACTAAATGGGAAAGGTAATAATTATTCATCTACATTTCTGGTTACTGATTTGAATTTTAAAGAGAAGTTTTCACATTGTTCAGGCAAAAGCTTAAATTGAAAATGTGACATCAACAACAGCACATCACTATGAGTCAAGTCATGTCATATTTATTTATATAACACATTCTGCAAATTACAATAAAAGGCACTATAGTAAAGATAAAATGAGACATCAGTGATAAAATAAAAGGAAATATAGAATGTTTTCAGAGCATAAATGGCAACTCCTATCCAAAGCGCTGGTCATCTTCTGTCTCTGTCTTCAGACCTCTGAAGAGGATTTCAGAAAGCAGCAGTCTGTCTGGTGTCTAACCAGCCTAAACAAACTCATGTCACATCTCTGTTTGTCTGTTAGCATCCAGTTCAGGGCTTTGATGCTTGCCTTCAAGGCGACCGATGGAAAGGCACTCCCACACAGTCACTCGTCAAGTCATATGTTCCCTCCCATCGGCTCCAGTCTGCAAATGAATAACGTCTGTTAATACTATCACTGCCTGATACCAAATCACAGTTCAGACTCTTCTCATTTGTGGTTGTGCGATGGTGGAATGAGCTACCCAGCTCCACACAGTCTGCTTACTCCCTCAGACCGCACCATCAACAAGATGCATGATTGATGTGCATAGTTCTTCTGCTTGATGACTGCATTGTGGGGAAACTTATAAGGAATCCGCTGTTTAGCACCCTGGCAGCGATGGAACCTCTCAGGACCTGGAAGAAATGGGGGGGGGGGGTTAGGTGGTATTTCTAGGAATGCCATAAGTAGAGTTGAGGTGTCATCCTACTCCTTTATGTATATAGCGCCAAATCACAATAAATGTTAACTTTTCACAGTTTTCTTTCATTTAATTTGAAGAAGCCCAACATTCCCCTATGAGCAGCACTTGGCAACAGCGGTATGGGAAAACTCCTCTTCTAACAGGCAGAACCCGCTTTAGATGGGCGGCCATCTGTCTTGACTGGTTGGGTTGCGAGAGAAGAGAAGGAAGGAGAAGCTCCACTTCAAGAAAAGCCTGAAAAATGTTAAATGTAATAAAACAGACTGAAAATTGTACAATAAATTCATAAATAAATAAAATATTACAATAATAAAGTACTAAAGCCATCAAGAGACCCCAAATAAAAAAAAATATCTACAGCCTTGAGTTTTTCTTTAAAAGTGTCAAAGGAGGAGGAACACTTCATTGATACTAGAAGATGATTCCAAACCTTTGGGGTAAAGGCATGAGCTCTCTTACCCACTAGCAATGTATCTGAGGGCCTAAGAGGCCTGACTGGGGGAAGAGAAGTTCAGAAATATGCTGCCATGCCAACCTGTTTACCCATGTATCTGTTTCTACATGTGTCAACCCATGTAAAAACAAATAAAATACCATTGAACTCAGTCCTGTATTTAAATGGTAGCCACTGCAAGCATGCTAGTACTGTACGGGTGTAATGCTGTGTTTTTGGTTCCAGTTAGGAATCTCACTGTAGCATTCAGTTGCAAGCAAGACAGAGAAGCAACAAAAGACTAGCCAACACCCAGGTATAGTGAAATACAACAGTCCAGCTTTAAGGAAATGAAAGTGGTGGTTCCTCTATTTCATTAAAATCCATATTTTTGATCGAATTAGAGGAAGGACTTTGGCAATATTCCTCAGCTGAAAGTAGCAACCTTTCATGAAAGAGGTCAGAGGCCCTGAAAGACTAGCTGGACCAAATACAATCACCTCTGCCTTGTTATTATCCAGCTGAAGACAGTTTTTGCCATCCAGCATTTCACATCCTGGAGGCTGTCACAGATGAACCTAATTGAACTATCTAAGGTATAATTGAGTTTCGTCAGCATATAAAATAAGAGGGCAGAACTTGAAGGGAACACATACAAGGCAAATATGGGCCTTAAAAAGGAACCTTGAAGTGTTCCTCAAGTGATGGAGGCAGATGAAGAGAAGCTCCCAATCTTTATAGAGAAATTTCTGTATGTTGGGTAGACTTCAGTTTTACTCAAATGATGTCAAAGGTTTGCTCAGAACTGAACAACTGAACGTAAACATAGATCATTTGCTAATCTAGCAAGTTGCCTCAGACGTAGATCCCCTTGTACAGTCAGCTACAGTACACCAGCTGATTCTGTATTCACTGCAGGTTTAGTCAGATCTCTACAAGGAAGGAGTGCACAGGCAGCATGAGCCATAGTCAGAATGTCCAAAAGTTAGACTAGAATGAAAAATGCTTGGATTTTCCTACAATCCAATTTTAGGATGAAACCAAAGCTATATGCTAAACAATAGTAAAAACAAAAACAAAACAAAAAAACAACAACAACAGTGATCCAAATAAACCGATTTAATACACAAACTGTGTTTCAAGATTTCTGTGTTCAGGATTTAGTGCTGCTGTAGAGGTACTACTACAGTCTACAGTTAGCCAGTTAGCTGCGAGTTAGCAGCAGAAAGCTCTCAGACATAGTGTCCATGTTTCTGGTAGAGGTGGTGACTTTGATTGACAGGTGACACTTGGTAAGGGGCAGGGTTTCAGCGGACTCGGCGGGCACTCCCACAGTGTTTGGTAGCAGAGAAAGAGGCTGAGTTTTACACAACGTTTAAGCCCAATTTCATATATTTGGCGATTTTTTTAATCATTCAAATTTGGCAGGGTGGTTAACAACACACTTTTCTGTGGTATGTCAAACTCAGAACACATATTTATTCTTACTTTACACAGACTTTAACAGTAAGGCAAAACTTTGAAAAAACAAAACAAAAAACAATGCACTTAAAATGTCTTTAAAGTTGTTTTTTTTCCCCTAGTATATAGAATTTTTATTTGAGTTGTCTTGTGACATACAGAAGCTACTTGGACAGAGGCCTACTCTGTTAGAGATACACACACACTAGGATTTATTTGGCCTAGCATAACAGGCTAAGGGACTGCAGATGGAAAGGGTTGGCCTTGGTCAACAGTGAAACATGTGCCCATATGGATCTATCTCTGTACAAAGGCCTCCAGAGCAGAAGATTGCAATGTGAGACCCAGAATATATATATATTATTATTATTATTATTATTTTTTTAAATTATTATTATTTTTACCATACACATCCATTAGAAAAGAGACAACAGTAATGCTGAAAGTCCATTAAATCCAATACACATTCAAAATCCACCAAGACATTTTCTTCATCAGTTGCTTAATACATCCATGGACACACAGTTATGATTCCAGGTAAGACCATAGAGGTATTTCCCAGTGATTTGGGAGTTCTGTGAACATATGACAGTGGTTTCTCCAGCCAATAATCACAGTGACGTCAGGTTGTTACTGAAATGTTTCTCTATGCGGTTGCTTGTTACGGGAAGACAGAGTGAATGTATCACTGGGTCAAAATGTGAATCTGAATCATCTCCTGCTGAAGGGTTAAGACAATACAAGGAATGCATGCTGTGATCTCTATGAAGCCTCAATTGTCATAATAAAATCATATTACTCACTGTGGGGACTAATATGTGAACCACTGTCACTAACAATATGAATCAGTGAGTACTTTGTGGATTCAGTGTAGGAAGAAGTTAAACACTTTTTCCAGCCATATACCAATCAGAAACAACAAACTGTATGATTAATATAAAAACTCAACTATCGACTTCCAATTTCTAGGATGCTGATTTCAATCTAATCAAACAAAAACTAAACATTTAAACAACAAGAACAATCAGAACAAATACAAACCAAACATTCAACAACACAAGAAATAATCAATCAGGTTGGAAACAAACAAAATGTCTTTCTCACTCCATCCATGTTCTCAGAGTTATTAAACTGCAATCTACTGCATCCAGCTACCTCATTATGAACCATTCCATTCAGACAGTTTCAGTTGGATTGTTCCAGGTTTGTGTCTATATGTGAAGAGGGAAAAGGTGATCATCATTTTGCATTTTACTCCTGAATTTGATGTTTCCACATGTAATGTCTCCCCTTTCACATGTGAAAATCATTTGTGTCTGTATCATATGAATTCACCATATGATGCAATGTCATGAAACCACATTTGTAAATGTAAATCTATGAAAAGGTCAACACTTGTATAAAAAAACACTTTTATTGTGAGACCAACATACATATGTCTTGTTGGCCTCCATCATAGTACTGCTGTATATGTGATTCAGACTATTTCACTTGAAAGTAGTTGTGCCAAAAATCCCTACACAAAGTAAACCTTTCACAATATGTTGAGCATGGACCAGATATGATACGTATTATTTATTTGTAATGCTCACAGATTTGAAAATCACATTTAAATTATACTCTATAGATGTATACTCTATAGATTTTCTATTGAAAAAATATAGTTGCTATGGAAACTGTGCCTATGTGAATTTAGATTAACTGACCCTTTAAAAAGTCAGCATCTTCTTGTTTGTTTCATTGATTCATGTTGTTTTTGATGATGTGTAATATTAACGTGCATGCAGTGTAGCCTGCATGTGTGCAAAGAAAATACAATCTTAATAATAAATACTCAGTGTGTACAGAGGCACACCAAATCACCAACGGCTACCAGGCCACTGAAAACATTTAGTGATTATCAAAGCTGTTCAGCCTTTAATTGGCATTCAAAAACTGTGCTTGCTGGAGGGCAAACGACTGTAAAGGTACAGTATGTTATACAACACATCCCTGTTCCCACTGTGTACCAACTGCCAAAAGGCTGTACGGCTGCTATTATTAAGCAAAGACACGCTCCAACACAGGCACATAATGTTGATAGACATAATAGAAATGTATCTCATCTGTCTTTTCTCTTCAGTGGCTTCTTAAGTATCTGGTGAAGCTGTTCACACACAGTAGATTTATATTTAGTTGTGAATGGAGAGAAAGATACGTGAAGTGAAAGAAAGTGAAGTGAGAGCTCCGCGGGTCAGATGAGGTAAAGCTTTCTTCCCTGCAGGTTTATTTCCAGGCATGTGAACTGGAATGATAATTGTTGAGTCAGTAACACCCTGTATGATAAGTGGGGACTTACTATCTATTGACTATTTGTGTCAACATTTACATGCAGCATACCCCTACATAATTTTGTGTTTTTCTAACTTGCAGGTTAATCTACTCATGGGGGAGAAAATCAAGCAGAACAAACAAAAAGTTGTTCTGCAAAATGAATGCTTTTAGTACAGTATGTTGTGCTTTACTGTTTCACTTTAACATTTTCAGTGTATTAATAATGCTTTGTCATTTTTTTCAGCAACACTGATATGTGTTAATGTTTTTGGCTACTGGAACAGCTGAGGCTACCTTCCTTCATGACCAGAGTCGAATCAATAACTTTCTGTTTACAAACTGCTGCCAAGATTACTCACTGATGAATTATACCGGAGAGCGGGTCCATTGACCTTGCTATGTCTGTGTGTGATTACCAGAGAGCCTCCTTATTAATACCTGAATGTCTTCACTGCGTGGTGTGGAGTATTTGGAGAAAAGCTGAGATGCAGCTGGCGCCTGGTGGCTGCAGCCTGCAGCAGAAAATCACCCTGCGCTGCTCGTTGAGCTGCGGAGGAACGGAGACATGGGTAGGTTTGGTGAAGAAAAATGGTGCCAAACTTTGGATTCCATCGTGAGCAGAGACACACATCAGCTCTCAGTAGGTTACCGCTTCATCTTCTGACAGTAACAGAATTTCTCTAACAGAGATATTTCACCTTTAAGGGACAGCATTTGTATACATCCACAAGATTGTTTATTGTCATGTGTCCAACTACACTGAGAATAAATAAATGAAGCCAACCACTTTGGAACACGATAATGGTGGAAGATAGTGCTGTATTATGAGTGTGCGTAATAGCGCACTGTACCCAAATGCTTAATACGCATGGCACCTGCAGCATCTCTCTTCCTTTTTGTGTAAAGCCTGTGTGCCCTCTAGTATCGTTTTCGTTGCTCTTTTCTTACAGAGTGTTAATTGCTTATTATGTCTTAGTGGTGCTGGTTTAGAGGCGGTCTCTCCCTCACTGCCCTGCCAGTTGTTGGATAGGTTTGGCGGAGGGGCGTGTCTCCTTTTCCCGGAGAAGGTTAAGTAGCTGCCCGCAGCGGAGCACAGAGAGCATTCCGCACCAGTCGCCCGCTAACTCTCTCACAAGCTCTCTGTCTCTGACTCGCAGGGAAACTCGGACTTTTATACCGAGGCTAAATTTAGGGGGGCTGGCCAGTGCGCAGCGTCCTCATCCTGGACGCGCTTCCTTCCTCCAGCCTTGCATTGGTCAGATCTGGGCAGCGAACAATATTTATAAGAAAAGCAGCTCCTTCCAGGCGCACAGATGCACATGAGTGAAGAGCAACAGCTCATCGGACGGCAGAAGAAGCGACGCGCTCTGTAGCTTTTTCTGGAGACTCAGTGGACTCTAGTGATTTCCTTTAGAACTGAGAAATTGTCTTTTCTCAATATTTAGGGACGTTTTTTTTCTACTTTTTATAACGCATGGAAATGGCCTTGAGTGGGACCATTTTACCATCAATCTCTACATTTGCCAACCATAAGGAGAAATGTTGGGAAGATGTAAGTAGCACTGTTTAACGCTTGTTTTGAATATAAATAGTGATGTTATGAATAATCATCATTTCATGTGTTTTGCTGCTATCAGGCAGTCACATCAGAATGTATGTGTTTGCTAGAAATGTTTTACAAAGTTTGAAATGTGTAATTATAGTTAAATTGTGCTTTTTACAGTTTAAAATAGTTTCAGTGGCTTGCTAATATACAGCCCTCTCTGACCTTTTTTTGCCCTGTTTTATACATATTTATCTGCGCGGGTAAATTATTCTAACGAGTTATTTGAAAGGGTTGTGAAGAAAAAAAAGCTTGACACTTTGAAGTAAACCAATTCTCTTTTCATCCGCGCTCCAGAGGTGGAAGGGCAACATGAACAGCATTGTCCCCGACACTGAGAGCAGCTGCCTGAGCAGAAAAGACGACGAGGACTTGGATAAGTTCTTGGATCTTGAGTTTATTCTCGCGAACACCACCAGCTCCGACAGCGCGCCAGCCTCCGGGACGGGGGCAGAGTCCTACCGGTCCCAGGAGTCCGGGGCGCCCGTGTATCACCAGCAGCAACAACAGCCAGCCAATTACACCTCTGTCCCAGACATGAACAGCCCTCCGCCGCCTTACAACAGTCTGATGGCCGAGCTCCTTCGCTCTGACATGGATACCAGCTTCCTCCCCGGGAACAGCTCCAACATCCAAGGCAGATTCTTGATCAGCTCCTCGCCTTTCCAGACCACTCAGGATTTATTCCCCGAGCATCCGAACATCAAAGTGGAGCCAGCCTCCATGGACACGTACGGACCTGTGATGGGTCTGGTGCCTCAAAGCTGCACCAAAATCAAACATGAAGGGAACGTCTCCTGTATGATGTCATACGAGCAGCACCCGCGGCTGGCCAACTCCCCGCAGGCCGCCGTGGGCAGCATGACGCCGCCACTCAGCCCGGACGACCTGATGAGCTCAGAGTGCCACCAGCAGCAGATGTGCAACTCCACCTCGCTGACATTCCCTCAGAGCTTCCACCCTCACCATCGAAGCGCACCCGCGGGATTTCCTCACCCGCACCCCGGGATTCAGCTTTCTTTCCCCGGGGCGCACCACCATCACCAGTTCTCCGGTATGTTTGGGGAAGACGCGACCATGGGCATGCAGCAGCAGCCAGCGGCCGGCCAGCGGGTCCTGCTCACTCCACCGTCTTCCCCGCTGGAAATGATGGACACCAAGCCAAAAAGAGGTCGCCGGTCCTGGCCGAGGAAACGCACAGCCACACACACCTGCACTTTCGCCGGCTGTGGGAAGACATATACCAAGAGCTCGCACCTGAAGGCGCACCTCAGGACGCACACAGGTAGGTTCTGCACATGAATGCCATGCACTGTTTCTATTCATCATTCCTTCATGACCTGGCTGTAAACTATGATGCTAATCACGGTTGTGTTATTTTGTCCTACAGGAGAGAAACCATACCACTGCAGTTGGGAGGGTTGCGGTTGGAAGTTCGCTCGTTCTGATGAGCTAACACGTCACTTCCGGAAGCACACCGGACACCGGCCGTTCCAGTGCCACCTGTGTGAACGGGCTTTCTCCCGGTCTGATCATCTGGCCCTGCACATGAAAAGACACATGTGAGGACAGTCTCCAGGGATGAAAAGACAGAAGACAAGGACTTGTATGCACCGCATTAGCCTGATAAAAGACCTATAATAATCCTATGATCAGCTATAGAAGAATGCTATGCAAATGTATCACAGCCATAAATGCCTATAGGAGTATTAATAGTGGTACCACTGCAGGATAAACTGCAATACAGTATGATGAGGCCACTATTGACTATACTGTAATACCGACAGGTATATTATAGGAATATTATAGTGATTTTTCATTGGGGCAAAAGGAGCATCAACATAGATGCCGTCTTATATTTTGTAAAAGAAATTATTTAAAGTTATTTTCTGAAATGAGACAAGTGACAAACAAACATGACCACACATAATGAGTAAAACAAAACAAATATGACAGAAACAGATGAATTCTGTTCAGACTAAACAATGTAGCTGGTACTACTTTTTGTATGGAATGTTGTTTATGTAAACAACAAAAAATAAAAGGAACATTCCACTCAACATGTCAGGCACATGCCACTGAAGCAACTGGAAGCAGACAATCCTTTGAAGAGCAATGTTTTTTTGTATTTTTACCATTAGTGCCTTTTATAACATTTTATTACACATCTTACGAGTGCCATATTCTCCACTGGCTAGAAACAACCAAAGTTTGATTCTGTGTGTTATATTGTAAGTGTAAACAGCACATGAAATAAGCTTTGAGACAATGTTTTTTTCCTAAAACTGCCTTTCATTCTGTCCTCTTTAAAGGCTTGAATTGAATATTGTGTCTGTGAGTCTGTGAGTCTGTCTGTTTTCTACTAGCATTTGAAGTCAGGGTTTTACAGTAGAAGTCTCACAGAAGTGCATGCCATCTCAAAGCCACCTGATTGACAAAGGGCTACAAAGTCTTTGGCTTTAAGACTTGTTTGTTTGTGTCTTGAAGAAATGTACTACATTGTAAATAAAAAACTGTTTTATATAATGTAAATAGTTTATTTTAATTGTACATATTAAACTAATTGAACAACATGATTTCTGAGTCCTGAGTGTGATTGTCAAAGGTCTGGAGAGAGAGAGCTGAGAATATATTACATGGTATGATACTATTAGTCTTTATTGATCCTGAATATAGCAGCAGGTCAGATATTGCTTGCCACTCACTAAAATAGAGGTTCCCAACCTGGTGATCCAGAGTCAGAAGATGATTAATAACACACAATAGCTAAGAAGAAGATGCAAAATTCATAACTAATAATAACAGACACATGCAACCTGCAGGGAGCTGTGAGTAGCTATTGATTTGCTATAAAGTAACAAGCCAAAAACATGTAGAACCTCAGCCCTATGTTACCCACAGAGAGGTCCTAATACCCAGGTTGAAAACCTTGTTCAGACAGTTCAGAATTTTACTTCAAATTCCAAAGATACCAAACATATCTGGGGTAATTTGGGGAAAATAAAACAATGTACAATGCATGTGGACTATTTGTTATTGTCCATGGTTCAGAGGTTTAGCAACAGGTGAGCTATCATCAGTAGCTGGTCCCATCCAGACCAGAACCCTGGGTGCCCAGTCTGCTGCATCAAACTGATGCTTCCCAGCTGGGACACAGCAGCTGCCAGAGCACTGTGGCAGCTGCCTATAAATACAAATATTACATTGACATAATTACAGAGGCTGGATATAGATGGAGGCTGCAAAAGGGCATAGGGGCAAACCACAAGGGGAAAAAAGAAAAGAGAGAACATTTGCATGTATGGCATGTGAACGGTGGGAAACTCTTTGATTCTAAAGAGAAGACATATAACATAGAGCCAGGGGATTTACAACCTTCCTAGACGGCAGGAATATAAATGACATAAATAGAATCAAAGATGTGGGTTGTATTACTATTGTGTTACGTCAGTAGTTAGTCACTGTAGAATTTATTAATAAGAAAATGTTATGTTATGGTCCACTGAAGCATGGCAGGGTTAGTGAGGTGGAAGATAACTACACTGTAGCACAGTAAAGCTTGGTTACCTTTAAATGAATCTGTGAGCTAAAGACAATGTGTGAAATATAGAGAGAAGGAGAAAGTATTCTTTTGTCATTTCACAGCACTTGAAACTACCTTTCACAAGGTTTCCTGCTATTTTACTCCCTTTTCCAGCCAGCTGCCTTACACAGTGATGGGCCAGGAGTGTGGAAGCAGGCCTCTTTTTTCATTCTTCACACAATTACTTCTGTCACTTTTTGTGTGTACAAACAAGCCACAAGGAGAGAGTAACTACTAATGTGCAGTGCTACCTTCATACCTGTCTCTGTGATGGCTGGCTGGCTGCCCAAGCTTTGAAATTGGCTGTTTAGGACAAATAAGAATTTTGCCTTTAGACCTGCTCTGATGGACTGCTTGTTTTCAGTCATACTGAGGCTACAACTGCACTAAGGAGTAATGGTAAATAAGTGAAAGCTCTATCTATTATTACATAGTATTAGCCTGGTTTCAACAGGATTTAACTGTTCAGGTTTATTTCAGGTTAAACCTGCTTTAAATCATAAATCTGGTTTCATACAAGTTGAGTCTCATTCTTTGTAGTTTTAGCCATTCATTATCTGTTAATAACAACATGCTATTCACCAAGTTAGTAGCTGGTGTCACTAAAAAGGAATCCTAATGAGTCAATAAAAAGGAGCAGTCAGACTATCAGACAGGTTTGACAAATCTATTTTAAAGTGAAAATAAAAGTGAAGAGTAAAGGTATTACCCAAACTGTCTGTTGTAAATCAATTGCATCACAATTCAAACATAATATAAATAGAAATGTTCAAAACTATTGTAATGAACCACAATTATTCTTTGATTGTATTTCCAGGTAGGGAACAAGTATCCCAATTACTTGTGCTGACTTATAAACACATAAATCATTGTTGTCTTAATTTCACACAGACACCAGCCATCAAAAGGCCTGTGTCTATTTTTGATTATGAAAGGCCACACATGTTGGTGTCATCTCTAGGATGGCCCCGTGCCAACCCTGAGAAAAGAGGAAGGCCTGCATCTATCATTAGTACATTTACTCAAGTGGAGAATCAAACATTTTCATTTCACTTTTTCATCTGGGTGCAGAGCGTGGGAAGATCTGACCTGAGGGGGTCAGATGGTTTACATGTTGGTTTCTGCCTTCTCTCAGATGTGCAGCCGTGTGTGTGTGTGTGTGTGTGTGTGTGTGTGTGTGTGTGTGTGTGTGTGTGTGTGTATGTGTGTGTGTGTGTGTGTGTGTGTGAGTGAAACAACTTCACAGTGAGTTGTCTACATGGATGCCCAAATCATAAAGACTCGTGTCTGTCTTCTGCCCAAGCATCCTTTAAACCCACAAACATTTCTTTTCAATTTTAGTGGAGATCCCAAAGTTTGCCAAAAATACCACACTGTATTTGTCAATCTGTGTTTTGGGGGAATTCATAGCAAATAATGGATAAGACATATATCTAGAATATTTCCATTTGATTAAGGCACAGCTGTTAATCTGTTTTTTTAGACACAGATATGTAAATGAAATGATCTCTCTATCTGTACAGGTTCAGTACTTTGCCAGCCATCTATCTATACCTGCAGACAGTTTCAGTTTTATTTGTTTGGGTTTTGAGATCTGTCTCTGAGGTTTCCGCCTCAACCCCAATATAATATGAGGTTAAAGAAATTCCTTTTGTTTCATTTCAGAAACACAGAGGTCATAAGTTCATTTCCCTCATCATGACTCCACCCACATTTTTGAGAAGTGACCAAAAAAACCACTTACATGAAATCCTCAGTGTTTTATCAAAGACGTGTCTGCACTGAAAGGAGTGTATTCTGGTAGAAAATGCCAGTTTTTATCATTTTGATTATATTCTAAATGAATTTGTGTAAAAACAGTTTAAAAAAAAAAGCTGTAGCTGTATCCTCCATGTGTAACTTACTTATGTATTATTAAACTCCCCAAAGTCCCAGAAGTATTATACACACAGTGTCCTATATAGAAGCCATGTTCCTGCTTATGGAACTGAAAAATAAGTTCAGCAGTATTAGCTCACTGTTAAGAGCTATTTATGTGATAGCTCTAAGGAAAACTATTGACAGTGTGTTCTGCAGAGTAACAGGGATGCTGTTTCTGGAAGTATTTTTGTAAATGTCATGAAAGAAAAGGTGGTTAAGAATAATGTTTTGAATTTGAGAGCTTCAGCAGAGATCCAGAACTAAAAGTTTGACAGCATTGGTGAAATCCCACATAACCTCTGTCCTAATCACATTATCTTCAGTATCTCTGTTGGTGTGTCTTGTTATGTGTAGGGGAGCGTTCATACAGCTGATGACTCCCTCTCCTCTCTGGCATTAATGTGCTTTTACATAACCCGGTCCACTGCGCCACTGTGTCAAGCTCAGCTCACATGATAGAGGTAAAAAACAGGTTGAGGAGTTTTTATTTGATTCCCTGATCACACACTCACACTCATTTGCATGACAAAGACCTCTCTCTCTCTCTCTCTCTCTCTCTCTCTCTCTCTCTCTCTCTCTCTCTCACACACACACACACACACACACACACACACACACACACACACACACACACACACACACACACACACACACACACTCATCATAAACCTGAGGGATGAAACTCAAACATGGGACATTCCTGCACTGAAGTGTTCTGCCTATTCCAATGCAAGAGGCAATTTTTCTCCCTCCTGCCTCGCTGTCCAAGGCCAATACCTTCAGTTCAGAGTCAGGAAGAGGCTGTAAACATGCTCACAGGCTCTTGTGCAACAGTTTATCTCAGAGGAACTTCCAGAGTTTTTAACAGCTTATTCTCCTCCAACTCCAACATAACACCCACATAAAACTGTATTGTGTGGAGAAAAGTGATAGCAGAGAGGTGGAGATCAGCAGTACTTTCCCTCAGAGTATTCCCGTCAGTTGGCTCAAAACATCACAGAAGTACAAATGAGACTTTACCACTAAATTTGCAATTGGAAACAAAACTGATACTTTTAAAGGCTTTTGAAGGCTCAAGCTGATCTGCCTCTGGTCAAAAGTTTGAGATGATATCTTGTTTATTCTAGTGAGCAGTCCAACAGCTATCTGTCTGAAGATGATTTAACTTCTGGAGGCAATAGATAATATTTCAGGGCTTCCTGTGGATAATGGATATCAAGTCTGTAAAACATAAAATGACAAACAAAATGATAAATAAATTTTAAAAAAGCTAACAAGCTAATAAGTCAGTGGGTTCTGACATTGTTTGGTTTGCTCTCCACATGGAGTGAGGAACCAGAATGCTTCTGGGACTAAAATGTTGTCCCATTTCTTACAGATTCTGCCTTCATATGTAGATATCTGTTTATAAATTAGTGATACTGGACTGAACCTGAAGTTCTTGCTAAATTTTACCAGAGAAGTCAGAGTAGAGATAATATTACTGGATGACGTAAAACATTTTTCTGGTAAATTTACAGTCTAGCAGTGAACCTTATCAGCTGTTTGGGAAAGCATCATCCTAAACTATTTATCTTATCTCAATGGATGCCCAGAGCCACAGGTGCCCAGCACTGTTTGAGGAAAAGTGGGAATTGTATTTATGGGAAGATGATGCCATCTACTGGGACAGCAGCACCCAGCAACACCACTGTGAACAGAGGACAAAACATCTGGAATGCAGTCCCTGAATTCCTCATCATATTATTACTACAAAGGTTTCTCAGCTGGAAAGTCAGTTTACATCAGGTTAATTTGGAGGCAGGGTGGGGGTGGGGGCGAGGGGGTGGGGATAGTCAGGATGAGAGAGGAGTGAAATGGAGGCGAGTGAACACAGGCAGTCTGTTAAAAAACATGCTGCTTCTGGTTAAACTGAAACATAATCCAGGAAGTCCAGTTGAAGTAACAGATCAATGTGTGTGAAGGTTTATCAGCCTATCATATGCTAAAAAGTAAGTTTGATAGTTTTTTTTTGGAATTTTTTAATTTAAAGAAATTCACAGGAACATGTTTAAACTTGAACACCACAGAAAACCCTCCAACATTGCACCAGTGGACATCCAGGAACTTGACATTGAGAGTGAGGACATACAAGTACCTGGATGTTCACTTCAACTATAACCTGGACTGATCAGACAACACTGACTCGCTTTACAGGAACGATCCGTGTCGTTTACATCTGCTGAGGAGGCTGGCATCGTTTGGTGTGTGAGGGCCACTGCTGAGATCCTTCTTTGACTCTGTGGTCTCTTATGCCGTGTTGTGTTGGGTAGGGGGATGTTCTGAGCCAAATAACAACAGACTTATAAAAAGAGCTAGCTCAATCAACAATTAATTTTCTGTCAGGTGGACGACATGGACGACTAAAGAAGCTTCTGGCAATAAAGGTGGAAAGCTATCATTTTGTTGATACTTTGAATGAAGATCCTCTGAGGTAACAAACACTGCTGCAAAATTCAATTTGTGACCAGAACATATGTAAGAGTGCTTTAGCTGTAGTTGTATGCATATGTTACACACACATTTCTACACGTCAATCCATCCATCCTTCTCTGACAGTTATCCCTCTCTCCAAGCTCATCACATCCATCAGGCTGTGACCACAACTGCTTTCAATCAACTCAAGTCAGAAAACATTTCCTCCCCCTGCATATGAGTGAGCGTGTATGTGTGTGTGTGTGTGTGTGTATGTGTGTGACTTCAGGTGAACACCCAATGTCTAGTCTGGTTTCAGCTCTGCAACCAAACTGGTTTCTGTCAGCATTGAAATTGCTAACAGACCTGCTGCCTCCAACCAGTACTGGTTCTTCATGAAACTGTGAGCTGTAATACACACACACACACACACACACACACACACACACACACACACACACACACACACACACACACACACACACACACACACACACACACACACACACACACTTCCACCCAGGCATGTGATTGTCATGAAAATGAGGTACAGTTGGTGTGTGTGTGTTTCAGCATGTCCCCAAGTAAGGACCTTGCAGATGGAGGTTCACACAAACACAAGTGCCCTTTGGTGCATGTGTGTGTGTGTGTGTGTGTGTGTGTGTGTGTGTATGAACCAAATTTTTGGTGGAGTTTAGAATTTCAGCAGCGGATTAAATGAGTTTGCAGCCAAGGTTGATTGAATACAGGCGGTCTGCCTGGAAGGTTGGAACTCACGTTACAAAAACAGTCATTCTCTGCCAGCAGTTGGCTCCGATCTGCTCATTTCATGTCTGTGTTAACAGATGAAATCAAACATTTTTGCAGTCAGATTTGCATGTATCTCATATCTCAAACACATCAGGGATTTGGCCAGGTGAGTTGTGTTTGGACAGCCAGATGAGATTTTCATAGACTATGCTGAGGAATGCAGGACTGTGAGACTCCTCAGACTAACATCAGCACGCTAACATGCTCACAATGACAGTGCTGATGAATAGCAGGTAGAATGTGAGTATAAGTAGTAATAGTAAAAGTAATGGGCCTGCTTATGAGAGCTACACACCCACATTAAATGAATCATCTTATTCTGAAAAACTGAAAAGCCTTTGACAAACAGGATACGTGTGTATTTAATGATGTACTAAGTTTATCATATAAGGTTTATTTACTTGAAACATGCCAACCTCATCTTTCTAATTTAATATAAACTATTGTCTGTAATGTGAGTTTCTTCTTCTCTAACTCTTCTACATCTTACTTAAAGATTTAGCGCTGGGACACAAAAAGGACTTGTGTCACATAAAACACTAAAAATAAAGTTTGACTTATTGCTCAGCTGTTCATATTCTCTGACAGTTTTATTCCATTATGTAAGCAGTTATTTCAAAGAAATGTTTGAACATGTCACACACTCAACTCTGACTAGAATAATGAAAGGATATGAGCTCAATAGTATCAGTTGCTCAAAGCTCCAAAACCCAAATGTCTTATAAATATATAGACTTATAATTATATTAAACAGAGAAAAAGAGGTTCCTCACATTTGAGTAACTGGAACTTATTTTCATCATCTAACCATTTTAGCACTAATCACATTCTGTATTTACTTTCTGGAGAATTTTGTCAGATGAAGTTATTGTTCAGTTTGCTCCTGAGTTTGTCTCCTGAGGCCACAGACCACTGGAGGTCCGAGGCCTGTCCAGCACTGCAACATCTGAGCTCATGATCAGCTGGGAGCTCCAAAGTCAGTTCACACAAATCCTGTTGGCTGACACTGAGAGACATAACAGCAACAGGCTAAACTAGCTATCGGCCTGCAGCTGCTATTATTTGCAACTGTGTATGTGTGTTTATGTGTGTGCTTCATAGTCCTTGGCTAGTAAGGGATATCCCCGTCTACAAAGACTGTGTGTGTGTGTGTGTGTGTGTGTGTGTGTGTGTGTGTGTGTGTGTGTGTTTTCTCATAGAAAACAGTGGAGCAGAAAATGGAGCGATGTTAATGAGGCTGACAGTGTAAGAAGTCAGGTCAGTGGATGGAAGAAGAGACTATTGTGAGAGCAAACCATCGTTTATCCTCCAATTCTGTCTGACCCACATTCCCATTTAAAAGCCAATAGGCTTTTCATTTCCTCCTCTCCATTACCATAGGGTAAACACAAACCTAGCAAGGAATTTCCTGTTATTCCATACAGAGACACTTAGCATTCACTAACATAGCAGATTGCTTGGGTTTCAGCTAATATGTCCAGAAATGGCCACTGTGTTTGCACAGCATTCATTTCACACTACACAGCTGTATCCTTGAAATGTAGTGCTGTGTAATTGACTGCACACTGAGGCTTTTACTGCAAGGCCCCGATAGCTTCAGACTGTCTGTCCAACCCGTTATTACATACAAGAGGATAAATGCTTATTGAAAGGATCATTCTGATTTTTGCTCTTATTTGATCAGTTATTATATGTGATATAAACACTGTGAATAGGACAACATGGCTACTATAGAGCCAAAGGTCAGTCCTCTCTGTTGTTTGTGGTTATATGGGACTTGAATGACATGAGGAAAAGTTTTATGCTCTGTAGTTACAAACCATTTACACATGGAGGGTTGATATTCTTAAGACAATATCTTTAAGAGTGACAAAATAAATAAAATCAGTTGAAGACTTTTGACCAAGGAGATCAAATGAACATGAAATATAATTAAATATGGCTCAGCTGCCTAATAAAAAAAACAGCTTTTCAGTGGATAAAACATACTTGGGTGGTTTTCATTTGGATTCATGACCTCAATATTTGGCCACAGCTCTGACCACAACAAAGCCTGACAGGTCCATATCAGCAGTCAGACCAATGGGCAGTTTTTACCCAGAAGTCAGAGCGTTGAGGTAAGATAATAAAGTAGGTTCCACATTGTCAGATTTCTGCAATGAACTTGTTGAGTACAAATCTGTAAACTACAAATGTAAATCTGCCACATGCAGCATTAATGGAGATGTGACAATCTGAGAACCTGGCTGTCTTTTACATGTAACTTTACAATGTGTTTCACCTGTAAAGGCGGGAAACTTGCTTGACTGCTTTGTGGCACAAAACAGGAAGAGGAAAGTGTCCCAGTGCAAACAGAGCTAGGAGGGGTGTAAGAAGCTTACCAAAATAAACAGCTGAACTTTGAGAGGCACTCGGCGCTCTACACTGTGAGCAGGAAACAGTTATTACCCTGGATAATGTGGATAATGCCCATACTGTGTTTGTTTTGGGCCGTTTCTGTGAATTTGTGAATTCCTGCACAGCAAAATGTAGTGTTAATAAAAAAGTTTATAATGTGACATCATGTTTTTAAAGACAATCATATTCCTCATCTTGCATTCTTGAATTAGTTCACATTAGGGACAGGTTTAGAATTTTTAAAATGTGTCTTAAACCAGAAGTCAGGTGTGTATATGAACAGTAAAGAGGTTTTCCTTTGGATGTGAAGCTTATATGAGTCTGCAGCAGTCTGAGCTTCACAGCTGAGTGGGTGTTTAACTTCATGTTAGTGAAATACGTCACTTAAAGGAAATGTTCACTATTTAAATCAGTCTTAAACTAGCAGTCAGGTCCATCCACACACTCATTTAAAGTAAATGATCAGCTTCATCAGTGTGAGTTATTCATATCAAGTGATATCTGACACATTTACAGTCTTTTTAGCATCAAATTCCCTCTTAGTGTTTCCTGTTGAGCTGTGGTGGAAGTATAGTAACAAAAAGAGGAACTTTGCCACTAAAACACTGTAATGTTGAAACATAGAAGATGAAGATTTGACTCATTTGGATAACTGAAGCTTCATATTAGCTTCACATCAACTTTTAAATCCATTATATTACACAGAAGGAGGACTGTGGATTTAGTCCTCCATCACTTCCATTGTAAGTGTACTATGAATGATCTTCTAATGGTCAGTATGAACAGGAGGAATCATTACAGCAAGAAAAACAGGTTGCAATGTTCATTTTAGCTCCTGACGGTTGACAGATTTGAACTAAAACCATTCTTTAAACGTGAAAGAATGTGTCTTTTTCCTTGTTCATGCTGGTTTTGATTTGCTTTTTTATATAAGGATATCCTTTATAGGCATGTGTATTGTCTCATTGCTTTAAACAGAGGTGGGGCGAAGTATAATGAGACCAATGGTCATCAGTCAGACTTTGTTACACCATATCAATTATATGTTTAATGGCCACTGTCCAATGTAAATCAACAGGCAGGACTGTTTTGTTTTCAAATTTTGCAACAATTTAATGAAGTACTTTATCATGTTCATGTCACATTGGAGTTGCTATGACTACTTCCACACTTGTAAATATAAGTCATAATTATGATAAGGAAACCTTCGTCCAGCTTGGCACATGATAATATGGAAGTGCCTGAAATTAAACTAACAAATATGGATGCATCATATATGCCACATTTGATTGTATGGGGTAACTGAGCTGATTTTATGGATATACTATCAATGCACTACAATGACCAACTCTGCAATTATGCAAATGTGTTTAGTCTGATGAGGTGAATGCTCATGTGTTGCAAGTATTGAAATGTTTCCCCTCTTGAGAGGGATATCACATGTACATGACAGGTTATTAGAAAACAGCATCCATGAAGAGACTAACATCTGTACACTGACAACACATCATGTTTATTTAGGTGACAAAATATCGTCCCATATGACATGAACCTGACAGTTAAGTAATCACGCTAGTGACATAGCTAGGGGTGGCCATGCCAGTTATCTTGTCATCTATTGCATGGATTGCTTTGAATTTTGTTCAGGCATTCATGGATTCATCTGATTAACTTTGGTGATCTCCTGACTTCTCATCACGTGTCATCAGGTCAAAATGTCAGTTTGCAAACTAATGGCAATCCCATCAGCCTCAGCTGTATTTTGTGTTAAGTGATCATTAGCGAATAAGACACTAAACTAGGATGGTGACCATGGTTAAAGACTGTGTAAAGTGAATTCAGACATTTTCTTCTAATCACATTAAATAGGTCATAAATGTATTTCTAAAAAAGGTGTAAAAAGCATTTCAACCATTTAGATTTGAATTGTGGAGCTAGGCTTCACAAACTGTGTTTCAAGATTTCTGTGTTCAGGATTTAGTGGGCGGGTCTGTAACACGGCGGGGATTGGCATAAACCCGCCCCTGCTGCTGTAGAGGTATAAATACATTCAGCGCACACTACTACTACTACAGTCTACAGTTAGCCAGTTAGCTGAGTTAGCCGCCGAGCTAGCAGCTGAGTTAGCAGCAGAAAGCTCTCAGAAGTAGTGTCCATGTTTCTGGTAGAGGTGGTGACTTTGATTGACAGGTGACACTTGGTAGGGGGCGGGGTTTCAGCGAACTCAGCGGGCACTCCCACAGCGTTTGGGAGCAGAGAAAGAGACTGAGTTTTACACAACTTTGAAGCCTCATTTCATATATTTGGCGATTTACTTAATTAAATTTGGCAGGGTGGTTAACAACACACTTTTCTGTGGTATGTCAAACTCAGAACACATATTTATTCTTACTTTACACAGACTTTAACAATTACATTACCATTGTGAGCATGTAAAAAGCTGGAAGCCTATAGTATATCTACCTATATAAATATAGGCCTACATGTATAGGATATACATATACTTTGTGTGTGGTCAGTGGTAATAGACTCTCATTGTAAATAGCTCTTCATGTGTTCAGCATCTTTGTTAATACAAAGTAGTTGACATAAAGAAAACGTGACCTGAAACAAATCTAGTAGCAGTCCATTTGCATTTAAGTGAAATGTTCATTCTAGTAAAGAGTACAGAGCATGTAGAGAGATACACTAGTGTGTGTTCTCTCCTCAGCTGTTACTGTCACTGTAGGCAAACCTTCACAAGTTCCATCACAACTTTACTTTTTCTTCTTATTAACTTTTTATAGGACAAATATAACAGACATGATATTATACAGATTGTATACACACCGTATGCATATTAATAAAGACAGCTCAGATTATTTTGCCTACATGAGAGGAAGGGCAGTCGAAGGCAAAAAAAAAAAAGAAAAAAGAAGAAAAAGTTGTCAAGCTTTAGAGAAGAACAAAATAAAATTATACAAGAATGAAACAAGTACCCCCCAAAATCAGTTTTGGCTGCTTACTATTATTAACATGTCTATAATGACACACTTTAAAGGCTTCATACCAAAATGAAATATTCACCATTTTGATAGCGAATTCAAACTAAGGAAATAGTGAAGTTCTGTCTATCTGTCATCTCTCATCCTATAAATAATTATTTTGCAAAACTCTAAAAAAAAAAAAAAAAATTATAAATAAAAAAATACTGAGAAATGAACACTTTTCTTTTTCCAAAATGGATCAAAAGCATAATGGAATGAGAGGTTTGTAGATTCTGCAGCTAGTGATATGAAACCAATGCATGAAACATACAGAATAGGGACAGCGGAGTGAATGGTGCGGGTGCATAAACAATCATATTAAAACATATGCTACATATCAAAAACATCAGACTGGTTTCACAGGATACACAAAACAACAATAAAAATTAACATTATCTATTGCACAAAGGAGGTATCAGAAGACAAGTACAGTATGAATAATGGTACCTTTCTGTAACACACCACTCTAAGCAGTACACAGCAGATAGGCTGAGGTAAAAGGGAGGTGGAAGCAAACACATGAAGAACAGATGAGGGCTCACAGTTCAGAGGAGGCTCAAAACTATTTTTGAACAGACAGAAATGTATCTGTAGCAGCTAGTGTTGAAAAGTGTCAAGTAAGTCAGCACTGAATGTCTGGTCTGATTCATAAACTTAGAACTTATTCTTTGATCAGATAGTTCATCAACTGTGCCAATTTCAGAGTTTTTGATTAGTTGTTTCTTTGTCGACAGCATTAAAATTGACCTGACAAAAGAGGTTTTGTAAGGAATCCCTTTACTATTGTTGCTGTATTCAAGTATGTCTATAATAATACCCAGTTCTACTTGTCAGTGAGGGTGTCTGCATGAACAGAGCTTTTTCAATTAAGCCAAACCTGGGTCAAAGTAGTCAAGGAAATCTAGACTTAAAAACCCATGTGCTGGCTTTTTCCAAAGCATTTAACTGAAGGGTGTGGTTGAAATCTCTGGAAAATGATAGTAAATGGACCTTGATTGGAGATTTTTTTTTAAATATATATATACACACAAGGTACACTCATTCTGCATCTGGCAGCATAACTGACATATCCTGATGAAAATATCACATCCCAGCCTGTTGATGTATGTAGAAATAATGACCATAGATTGTCACAGTTGAGCTCTATGAAACAAATAAGTTTCTCCACCCCCCCCCCCCCCCCTACACACACACACAGAAGGTACCAGTGACCCACACATCTGTTCCACATGATAAGATTTCTGTTCACGTTTCACAAAAAGGCTTTCAAAATGCAGCTGAGCCATCTGGCTGTGATTAAAACACCACAGACACACTGAGACCAATTTGGACATTTGGAATATAAAGGACCAGTGAGTACGATTTAGTGGCATCTAGCGGTGAGACTGCAGCCGAATCAACTTAATACATGTAAGAGAAAGTGCGGTGGCCATGAAACTCAAGTGAAATATGAAAGGTCCTCTTTAGAGCGAGTGTCCGGTTTGTTCATTCTGGGCTATTGTAGAAACATGGCAGTAAAACATGATGGGCTCCATAAAAGAGGCCCCACTCCCTATGTAGTTCTAAAGTAACAAAAACACGATTCTTATTTTCACGCAGTTACACACTAATAAAAACATACTTATATTACATTGCATTTCTGCCAAGCCTGTTCTGCTAGATGCCACTAAATCCTACACACTGCACCTTTAAGTCTTGGTGTTTTTGCTGCTCAAAGTACCCGTCACATTGTTACGGAAAAATAAAATAAAAATAAAAATGACTGTTAGCAACATTAGCAATGCTAGCATTCCAACACTACAACATATTAATAACAGGTAACATAGTAGCCGTTAATTGTTATGTGTTGTTATTGTTGTTAATGTTATGTAACCTTGTGTTAAAAGAAGGCTAAAAGCGACAATGACTAGCTATCTTAGGAGATTCTTGTACGTTTTTTTGACAGGAGGAAAGATGGAAAGTATTTTGAGAAGTTGAATTTAGTCTTATCATGGGATTTGATGTCAGTAAGAAAATATTGAATGACACCAGCCTCACTAGTCAGTGGCACTTGTTTTAAACTAAAATACCTTTGTGGCGAGGTTAACAGTGTTGACATTCCTTATTAAAACTAAGGAAACAAGCTAGCTTGTGAGCAGGTGGCTAGCAGCACTCTTTGGTTTTACACAAAGAAAGCAACAAACCTAAAGTTCCTCATATAGCTGTGGCTCAGTGTGACAGGTATATGAAGATTCACAATGCCAATATGTGTTTTATGACTCAGAAGTATGTGGGAGCGCTTCAGGAGATGTCAGCTGTGTACAGCTTAGAGAGAGAAGCTAACTGTGTACCAGGGACACTCCTCTCCTACATGAGCTACAGCAAAGTAAATGTTCATGATATGTAAACGAGACAAAAAAATGGGAGGGAGAGGCAGTTCACATGTCTATCTGGCAGAATCAGTGGCTACACATCAACTTTCACTTGAGCTTTTCTGTCCAGTTTGGGGGAATTCACATTATAAGGATTTTTTAAAAGCAACAACAGAGTGCCAGGCAGGTAGATCTTGGTCAAAAAAAATTGTTGGACAGTTATAATAATAGTAATAGTAGATGCACATTAACTTTGTTGTCCTGTAGTTTTATCCCAAAAACAGCTTGTTAAGCATTTTACAGACCTAGCCCTGATCCAGGGAGGTCATGTGAATATATTTCTGTTAATTAGGTGTTCATTACATTTGTTACTGTGAGAAAGTTGAAAATAAACTTCCCTAATATGCAATGAGCTTAGCAACAATTCAGGCAGAACAACCAGAATCACTGACAAACAAGCAAATGAAATCATGACGAAGTATTTGCTCCATTCACCAACAGGAATCTGCTCAGCAGTGCTCAGTGCTGCCCCCGGTGTCTGGAAGATATATTACAGCAACACTGCTGAATCAAAGTCTAATGAATATGTCTTCAATCACCAGTGGCAGCAGTGAGTACACTTCTGTAAGTGAACAAAGAAGACATCCTGTGTCATCTTTGATAATACTAAGTCATGTTTATGTTACTTTAAATGCAAATCTTTTAATTTTTCAGCATTCTTCCTGTAACAAATATCATGAACGCCTGAGATGTTCCAGCTGAATCAGAAAGCCATCCAGTACTATATTTAGTTGTATGACTGCTAGTGGTTACATCTGGTCTCAATAATGAACACCAACAATGTCACCAAGCTTTCTGTAAGTGAGCCAAGTGAAAGACTGTTTTCTCCCCGATTATCAAGTTACACTAATGAAAACGAGACGCTCAAAATGACGTGGTATCCCTAAAGTAACAGTCAGGAGAACATATGTGCTGTGAGTAGAGTCTGACCGCAGGGCATGCACGTGGCTAAACACTGGCTGAAGCATATGATTGGTCACAAACAGAATACGGACTCGCATATATAAAAACACAACATGACATTTGAAACTACAACGGAGGGGCTCTGAGTGAAACAGAAAATAAGTCCAACAGAAACTGTTTTGTTTTTGTGAAATCAAAATCCAGAGTCAACTTCAGTCTGTTTCATTCCAATATCAGTCATCACTTCAAGTAAAGGGATAACTCATATAAAAACAAGATGAGTGGTTAAGTCCGTGTTAGAACATCAAACTATGACACATCAGAAATAGCACTTTTTCCACATATTTCCAGTTACCTGATTTCAGCCAGTTCCACACCTTTGTTTCCCCATCACTCTGCAGCTTGTGCTTTACTGGTGTGTAGAGCACTGGAGTGACTGAACTCAATGATAGCACACAACTACAGTAATACCAATGTTCTTTTAAAACAAACAAACAAAAACAATCTAAAATAATAATAATAATAATAGCTACCAGCTCATGAAATAAAAACTGTGTTAAAATTATTTCTCTCTCTCTAAAAAAAAAGATCAAATTCCCTCATCTTGCCTTTCATTTGTTGGATGATGGCATGACATCATCACAGCATTCGGATCAAAGTACTGCTGTTGGAGAAGAGGCATAGTTAGCTCCATTTATCTATATACACTGGACAGAGAGAGTACTGCAGCTCACCACAGCAAACTCTTCACAGTACAATCTCACACTCAAGGACAAAGAAAATAGATCTGTACAATTTGTTACTGTCACTCCAAACAATGTGGGGACATTTGAAACTGTTACTTTCATTTGTCAGGTACTTGTCACATTACAGGGAACCAGTGGATCTTTATGAACACAGTTAAAGAGCAGGTGCTTTTTCTTTCCTGCTATAATGTGACAAGTAACAGTGAGATGTTAACATATCCCACTACTGTTGGTTAAAACTTGTGTTTAACATGAAAGTGTGGCTGTCTTAAATAAGGGAGGGAATAATAACAGCTGTAGGCAGTATCCCCCTCCCCTCACCTTTTCCCCCTACTCTGTGCATTATGTATATATTACTTAGTAATTAGTTTGTAGTTATTTGAATGTACAGAAGAGTGTTTTACATTATGCACTATGTAAACACAATATAAACACATTATGTAGGTTTTACAGGGACACACCATTTTACTTTTCACATCATAGGAAGTACTGCTCAGCTGTCACTCTGAAGGAGCTTCATCTGAGAAAATAAACCCCAGTGATGTCATAATGGTGTCCCAGTTTGGGATTGGAGACTATGATTCTATAACAGTAAGCCCACATTACAACCACAAGGTATAGAGTTTAACAGACATGGGCTAAATCATTAGAATACCAGCACAAGGTCTCCACAACAAGTAATAATCAGCATCCTAAGGCTTATTATGTCAGTTTACATTGTGCATATCATTTTTTTCCCCAATCAAATGTATAATCAATCAAATAACCACAAACTACACCTCTAAGAGCCACACAGTGAATTAGGAGGATTCAGACCCCTGGAGTATCTCTGAGTCGTCTGCTTTGCCTGGTTGATAGTCCAGCCTTGTCTAGATTTAAGGTCAATGTATAAAATGAATTAAGATATAGGGAAGTAAGCTTCATCTTACCCAGATTCAGATGAGAAGACTGAAATCTGTGAGCCTGAGAAAACTCAACTGATATCAACCTTTTCACTTCTCATCTAAATGTGTGTTAGTGATAATATTCCTAATAAAAACTGAGTAATTATGGATTGGAGTGTCAAACCCAGTCTACACTCAAACACTTAACGCTTCATTCTGTTGCATTTTCTTACCAGCAAATTACCTTAGTGATAAATACTGACAGTCTATTACCATCAGCAGCTCAATTACTCCTGTTTAATATCCGAAAAAAAATCCCTTTTAAGAAATACCCTGGCAGTTTGAGTTGTAGTGTTATTTTTCTCCGCTGCTGCTGGCTACAATGGAAGGAAACAAGTCTGTATTTGCTCTTCAGTTGCTGATAGCAACGCTTTTGCTATTAAACCACTATAACTCACTTTCCTCACATTGTGAGTGAAGCTGGAGAAGAAAAACAACACGTTGACATGCAAAGTGTCGAGGTTTTTCTGCCAGCTATGGTCAGCTAGTCTGCTCAAGTCATTCCATTATATATGTTACTGTCCAGCCACTATAGTGCATACACAGTGCATCCATTTGTTTCCTCCTCTTCTTCTTCATTCTTCACTTTTTTGTCTGTTCATGTCAGCAGGGGAGTTGTGTGATGTGTGTGTGTGTGTGTGTGTGTGTGTGTGTGTGTGTGTGTGTGTGTGTGTGTGTGTGTGTGTGTGCGTGAGTGTGTATGTGTCTGATGAGACCCACAGTTTTGTTGTCTTGTTTTTAAATGCAAGGCTGTCAGACATGCCTGGAAGTCCTTTTTTTCTTTCTACTCCATTTGTCAATTGGATGTACATAGCAGGGGTTCTGTGTGTGTATGTGTTTAGATGGGACCAGAGTTTATATGAACACTAGGAAGTTAGTCCAGTTATGTGCTTTCTGTGTGAATATTTAGATGTCAGTCATGTTTGTTGTGCATGTTAGCCTGTCTAAATGCTGCATGTATGAGTGGTTGTGTGTGTGTGTGTGTGTGTGTGTGTGTGTGTGTACATGTGTGTTGGGGGGATGGAGATTCCATGTCATGCGTTGGACATCTCTGCCTTGCTGAGGGCGATGGCCAGCTCTAGGTCTTCCTGCTCCTGCTGTCTGAGCCTCTTCAGCCGCTCACGCTCTGCTCGCTCACTCTCACGCTTAGCCCACTCCAACTGCTGAGCCTCATTCCCAAACTACAGAGAGACATATAGTCACACACATATAGTCAGAGGTCTTTGTCATGCAAATGTTTGTTAAGGCTTTGGCCCAATGACAGAGCAGCAGTAAGTTTAAAATACTGATATGAAGTAATAGATTTTTGTTTATTAGTGTTGACAGAAGGAGAGAACAATAGAAATGCTTTGCATCCAGTTACTCTTTCAATAAC
Organism: Scomber japonicus; assembly: GCF_027409825.1. Classification (NCBI taxonomy): domain Eukaryota; kingdom Metazoa; phylum Chordata; class Actinopteri; order Scombriformes; family Scombridae; genus Scomber; species Scomber japonicus. The sequence goes on along the minus strand of NC_070584.1, from coordinate 2,193,450 downwards.
ATTGACTAATCTATTTAAAATGTTCAATAACACATGATGTAAGATCTATTCATAGTCTTTATATATCATCATTTGGCTAGCACTGCCTACTTGTCAGATTGTGTGAATTTCTTACCTTGGCTTTGTCAGGTCCTGTCAGAGAGGTGGATTACAGAACACACGTTATAAACCAAACATCCATGAACTCAGTGTATCTAGGCTAGTTTACAGGACATCACATCACACCACAGCGCACACACACACGCACGCACACACGCACGCACACACGCACTTTAAAGGGAGCGACACTGTCTCTACCTGCTGTCTTTAGATACTTGTTAGCATAGTGATTGGACTGGCTTCAGCACTACTAGTAGTGTTAACTGGTGTTAATTATGAATTATCACAATGCAGATGAACAGTCTGAGATGTCTCAAGAAAAATTTGTTCAATTTCAACATTATGTCTCAGTCTTTTGCACAAATGATTTTTCACAGAAGCTGTTAATTGACAACATTTTGCACAATGTTCAACATATGTTTTAAATATGACAATATGATTTCATAGTTTGTTCAGAGAACTGTATTCTGGTCAGGGTCAGGGTCATTTTACATGAATCCCCACAATTTAACCTGCTCCTGTTATCCAGTGAGCCAGATTAGACCCCTTGTTGGGCCGGTTCTGGCCCTCGGGCCATATGCTTGACACCCCTGACATAGAGACTGGTTTCAAATGTCACAGGGAAGACAAATGCACTGTGGTACATTATTTCTGTCAGTGAATACATAAAAAACATAAAAAATGGAAACAAGCAACAATCAGAAGTGAAGGAAAAAACAGCTGAACATGAACTTCTACATGTGACATGCTGCTGCTGCTGCTTCTGATGATGATGATGATGTGACATGCAGAGTGAGAAAGGGATTTCATAGATTTGGACTCCTGAGTGTTTGATCCAAAAGTAATTCACAAAGCATTTCAACAACCAGATCCAAAGTCTGAATGAAGTTGGGATCAGTCCAGAGGAGTCTGAACAATTAGGACTGCAACAAATGATTATTTTCATTATCAATTCATCTGCAGATGTTTTCTCATTTCATTTTTTTGTCTGTAAAAATACTGAACATGTGTTTAGTATTTTCTCAGTGTCAAAGATTATGTCTTTATTTTGTCCCTTTAACAGTCAAACCAAAGACATGCAGTTTACTATCATGTATGATAAAGAAAAAACAGATTTAAAAAAAGTAGTTACAGATGAATTATCTGTCTATCAGTCATAGCTGTTGCAGCTCTACCCAGTCAGTGTGCTGCTGTGTCTTAATAAGATCATGAACTTTTAAAAGCTGCCATGATTGATGGCAGGTGAGTTAACAAGGATCCAATCTGACTTAAAAATGGTGCCACATGTAGAATGAAGATTTGTCTCCATCTCTATCTAAGATCTGATCTCTAAGAGGAAACCATCGCTGATGACTTGATACTGTGTGAACAGGAGCTCAGATGGTGAAGCAGGTCATTGGTTGGGAGCTGTGTCAAGTTATGAAATAAAAACAAAACTAACACTGTGAGACAAACACAAGCACAGAGAAGATATAACACAATTATCAACACTGCTAACAAAGTCAATGGTGAACAGTCAAACACACACACACACACATGCACGCGCGCGCGCGCGCGCGCGCACACACACACACACACACACACACACACACACACACACACACACACACACACACACACACACACACACACACACACACACACACACACACACACACACACACACACACACACACACACACACACACACACACACACACACACACACAGAGAACAAGGGCATGCAGGGCAGACAGACTCAACAACTGAGAGTTGAGTAGTGATACTGTTGTGTCTCATGTTAGAACCTTTCTACACTCACATTTTATTTGAACTGCTGCTTATCTACCTAAAAGCTCTGATGTGCCTGACTGAATGTGAAAAACACAGTATTTTAGGATTAGTGTGACTTCTCATGCTTATGTGTTTATGAGTTATAACAGGTTTGTGTTCCTTTTTATTCATGTGTTCTCAGACTATGCTACTTTTGACTTTGAGCGTCATGCCAACCTGCTGCTGATCTTCACCTTCACCCTGTGTGAACGTACAGGGAAACTCTTGACAATCTCATTATAATCTTCCTGCCAAAACAAACAAACCACAGAACACACCCTTTCCTGAACAATAAGTCATAATGCAACTATCCTCTCCTCTGCAGCCTGCACTGCTGTAATACCAAACTGCCAAAGTTAGAGCGGGTTCAAAAGTAGTGCCACGGCAGCTGAGGGCATGAGCCGAGGTCAGGTGTTATCACATTCCTGATCACAGTATTGCTCTGCTCATCTGTTGCAGTTGTAGCTCATATGATGATTGGATACATTAATGGTTGTCCTGTAATTACCCTCCAAGTCTTGCAGCTCAACTTAGATACGATCTGTCATTCTTCTCATAACAATACAATAACATTTCCTTACAGCTGGAGGCCAAAAGTTCCAAATGTGTTTGAAGGAAAAGTTCAGCGTTTTGAGAAATACATTCATTTTCTTTCTAAGAGCCAGATTATTGGATGGAAATCAATCTCATATCTGTATGTTAGGACACGTTTAGCCTAGCTTAGCATAAAGACTATAGCTGCACTGATCTGATACTGATATTGATATTAGGTCTGATATTGTGACAATGGGCCTGATGTGTTATCTAGAAAGAAAAGCTAGGCTGGTGGGGTTCGTGGTGCTGTTAAATGCTTTTGCAGCTGGGTTGCTGCTGTTGTTTCAGTACAACGTGTACACTAACTTATAATACTATGTGAAGTTGTTTTGGATGCTATCTTTAGTAAACAGCTGCTGCCCCAGGGAGCACAGAGACCCAATAAGAGCGACTGGCTATTGTAGTTAACCTTGCTAAGAGAAAACTGCTCACGTGTAGCCTAACATGTAACACACACTTGGGACGTAATTAAATGCAATGCAACACAGAATTCAACAAAATCTCTCAACTATCTACTTTCAGATGCTTTTCCTTCTGGGATTACTTTCCTATCGTGCTCATGTCAGCATCACTCCACTTCCACTGAGCCTTTCAGTACAAAAATGTAAAGTCTGGGTATTTCTGTCAGTTACCTTAAAAAGTTGGATTTATTGGATTTTTTATTCCTGATGGGAACCTGCTGCGATCAGTCAACACTTGTAGGTTTACTTGACTCATTTAAAAAAAAGAAGCAGATACAGATAGAGACAGGCACAGGTTCTGATCTCTAACTCACTGTGACATCAGCCAGTTATTTGTCCAGATATACAATAGTTCTAGTGTTTGTGTGTCATTTAAAGCTCTCTGCTCCTCTACTTCTGGTGGCACTGCATATCTGTGACCAGAGTCCTAACAAACTGCTTCACAAAGGACATTACGGTATATTTTATTCTATTCTAAATGAATGACATACAGCACATTAATAGGTTAGTGTTAGAGGTGCTGGTAGGTATATTTTTGAACTGTGATGGAGCAATCTGGAGTGTTATTAACAAACAGAAGCCTGTCAACACAGAGAGCAGATCATGGTTAGACAATCTGAGGCAGAAAGTGGACAGGCTACATTAGCTGTGTGCTGTCCTGTATTGTTAATTACCAACATCACTGCACACAGGTCAGTGCTCTGATTCATTGTCTTACTTTTTTTATATATATAAATATATGTATACACACGATTAATTACTGGTGCTGTGTCATACATCTTAGTGTAATAGGCAGAGGGCTGGGTGATTGGAGTATTAATTAACTTTTTGTGTTAGAAAACACTTCACCTATGTAGAACAAAAACCTCATTCAATCACTTTCTTAGTATTTAATTAAAATGTGATTGTAATCATTCATTTGGACAACAGATTTATGTACACATATTAATATTAATAAACATTCTCAAGGAGCAGAATGACCACACCTATTTTTTCCTGATCCAGACACAGTGAGGTATCAGACAGAGATCACATGTTAATAACAGGTGGAAACTGAGTCACTGTTGTAAAATCAGTGAATTGAGTTTTAACCTGAAAAACATGTTGGGTCTTACCTTGATTTTACAACTGAGCTGCATACATTTCACGTCACTGTATTGTCTTTCTAGTCTCTACTGTCTTTTTACATGTCTGTGCTTTTGATTATTCGTCAGTCTTTAGTACCTTGTAATGTGCTCAAACTAACCAGAAGTTGAATGTAGTGACTGAGCAGTGTTGCTTGGTCCGGTCCAGACACAGAGAGTTAAACAGTATCACCCATCTCAACTTACAGAGCTGAAGTCTGCAAAACCCGAGTCTTTAGGTTCTTTACTTGATGCTGATGGAGCAAAAGGGTCTTTGCCACTAAACGGGTCTCCCAGGCCCTTTTTGTTACTCTGAAACGGATCAATGGTATCGCCGCCGAACGGCTGGAAGGGGTCACATGGTTTGGAAGGATCAGCTGGGCAGGACATGTTCACTGGCGTACTCTTACCTGAAGATGTAAAAAGACAGAGATGAAACATTTTCTGTATTTTCACACCGCCTTAATAAATGCTTACTAGACAAAAACAGGAACAGACAACCTGTTCACACCACTCATGTGACTCTGACATGTGACACTTTGACAAGTGACTGCAAAGTAAAAGCAAGATTGAAATTTGAATTGGGGAGACGTTTCTTTAAAAGATCACTGAAGACAAAAAGGTGCACAGAGAAGCTGCTTCTGAGAGAGCAAATAAATCCCCTGCTTTGTAGTAAAGACATGCTGAGAGAAGCAAAAAGGGAGGGGAAAAAAGCAGACATGTGAGAAGCTTCAGGTCTCACGTATCTCCAGAGGAGGCTGTAAATAGATGTAAGTGCATGTTTTACTGATCGCAAAGAGATTCAATGACTCATCACTGCAGCTCAAATGAGTATTTCTCACCTAAGTTAGCTTAGGTTGTACAATTTTTAACACAGGATAGGATTTGATGTCTCCTGGATTCAAACACAGTTATTCTAAATTATGTGCTTCTCATAGTTCTGCCCACGCCCTGCTTCACCTCAGTTGGCACATCAAAGAACACTTAACAACTTTTGAAAGCCACACTAGTTTCACCTCGACACGCCGCACACCAAAACAACTCATATCGACACTAATCTTCTTTTACGTTATCATCAAATACAGTGCTACATCCTCCCGAGAAAGGAAATATATCAAAACAGCTGTCAAGGTGTAGGAAAAAACATGTAGTGAAAGACAACACCCAATGGGCCAAAACCAAAAGTGATACCCCTCCAACCATGGAACCATTCTCAACGGTTTCCTGGTAAAATCACTTTGTCGAGTTTCTGCCCACATTACCAACTGTTGGTTCACCGACTTACCAAGCATGAGAATACACTGAGGTTGCTCATATGATAGTCAATAATAAAAGTCAACATGGAAAATAACACCAAAGCAACTTGTAAAAACATTTAAAAAATACTTGAGTGACAAAGTTCATCCTTGATCCTGAAAACAGTTCAACAACTTAAAGACTGTGTAAAGTGAATTCAGACATTTTCTTCTAAACACATTAAATAGGTCATAAATGTATTTCAAAAAAAGGTGTAAAAAGCATTTCAACCATTTAGATTTGAATTGTGGAGCTAGGCTTCACAAACTGTGTTTCAAGATTTCTGGTTGAGGTGACTTTGATTGACAGGTGACACTTGGTAGGGGGTGGGGTTTGTGGACCTTGAGTTCAGATTATTTTGTCATAATTGATGATACCTTCAAATGTCTGGTTGTATGATAAAGAGTCCAAAACAGCACATTATCTGAGTGGACTTCATTCATTATCAGTGTAGTTGCACATTCATTTCATTGTTTTGATCGTGTAGAAAATAGTGTTAAATAGAACTGAATAAAGGAAAATATCAAAACTAAACATGCAGAGATTGCCAGCCAGAGGACCCTTCTGCATGTTATACCCCTCTCTCATCCCTCGTTTCCTGTCTCACCATACCAACTCCCAAATCCAAACAAAATGCCAAAAAAAGTTAAAATGCAAGGCGTTTTGTGAGGTCACAGTGATCTTTGACCACCAAATTCTAATCAGTTCATTCCTCAAATTCCTTCAAGGGATACAAAATGTGCTTGTCATATAATTTTAAGTATTTTATGATCTCTTATTTAAGCCATTAAAGTCAGACATGTAGACTGTAAAATACACATTTTGTTTGCCTGAGTGAGGCTGCAGAAATACATGCAGATCATTACATGAACAAGATCACAAGTGTAATCTTGTAATGGCAGCTTTTCTTATCAGTGGAGACTTGAAGCTGGGTCTGGCAGAGGATCGTGGGAAAGTTAAGACATTATTTTGTTTGTATAGGTGTTAAACCACAGGACCAGTCAAACCGTTGTCGTACACATACGCATTTAGTCCTCTTACCCTGATAACCCAGCGATCAGGGTGAGCAGTTCATTTCACACTCCACGCCGAGCAAAGCCGCATGCCTGGCAATCAGTTTTTTCCTCTTTCAGTAAACTGCACATGCACGCGTACACACACACACTTGAGAAACCACAATCATGAACTCCACCCTGTTTTAAAATAATCCACTACATTAAGTGGCATCTAATTTTAATGTCTACCACAGAATTGAACATGCAGCATGCAGAGTTGATTTTCTCTAGCAAGATGTTCTCAATTATGCTTGTTGGTTTGCAGCTGCACTGTTTTAAATATACCCCATTCACACCTGATCAGGTGATATGAGAAAGCAACAGGGTGTGTGTGTGTGTGTGTGTGTGTGTGTACAGTATGTGTGACATAGAATAAATTATAAAATGTTAAAAATCTAAATGAATTATTTGGAGGAAGAAGCTGGAAACAATGCTGGCATTCACCCACTGCACACAGCCTGCAGCCTGACCTTCTTTGAACCGCTCACCCTCGTCTACACACACACACACACACAAAGGGAAGAGAGGAAGCGAGTTAGGGTGTGTCTGCAAACAACAGGCCAGCAAACCACACATCATCACTCTTACAACATCACCTTCACATTTGCCTACAGAAAAAACAGCAGAGCGGCAGTTTAAGAATCATAATACAAAATCTGTCTAAAAATCGTGCGAGGGTGACCGTCAGGTTTGTCCCTGGTTGTTACTGCAGAGTGAACGGTAGAGATATGCCTCGCAGTCTGACAGCTGGAGTCTTGATTGTTCTTGAAGAAATGAAAAGAGTGGCATCAAAGTAGTAGCAGACTTCTCTCTGGTTCCCCCAACAACAGCTGAGTCAGCTCGCTGGTGGTATCATGCAAATAACCGTGGTGCATACTGGGTAAACACCAAGTCTGGAAGGATAATACCTCACCAAAACATCCTGAAGAATTATTTCTTGTGAGCTGTGTACAAATTCCACTCTTCAGTCTTCATCTGAGCATATTTTGAGTGTGTTAGTTACAAAATGAAGTATACTCAAAAGACTCGGTGTGCAGCTTTATTTTTGGAGTTTACTGATGTACACTACTGTTCCACAATGCAATGCATGACAGAGAAAAAGATACTGGAAGATCTGTCATGTTGCATTTCTTCTTGTAAACAACAAACAATTAAGTACATTGACTAACTGCAAAAACAGAACACTATGGTAATGAGTAGAGTACTTGCTATCACTGGGGTGTGGCTCATTTCCTGTAGATTCAGATTAAGTGATTATGACACTACACTCTTTACTGCTTAGGTTAACATTATATAACACAGACCTCTGGCAACACATGCACTCTATTCTATTTTATTACAATGTATCAAATCATTTCTATTTTACATTACAATGCATAAAGCAACAACGTGCAGTACACACAAAATCATACATTTAAAGGCAAATTGTGCACTTCCTGTTGGATTTAGGTCAGGGGTGTCAGCGCGTGATTTGTAGGTCTTGATAAGACAAATAATTGAATTATGGGTTGATCTTTCTACGACATTCCTACCAGGCGTAGTGGCCGTTTTAGTGATTCTAGGTGGCGCTAGAGAGTTTGACGTTGTTTGTTTTTCCACTTTATTGACCTGATGTGCGTTCCAAATTTGGTGAGTTTTTAAGCATGTTTAGGGGGTCAAATTGAGGCTCAAAGAGGCGGTAGAATAATAATAAACGATACAATAACAATAGGATCCTTGCCTGCAGACCAGGGCAGGACTCGCCTCAGTCTCTAAAAAAAAGCAACGACAAAGAAAAAAAAAGTAACACAACACACCCATGCATAAAAACATATGAACAGCCTACACAAACCACACACACAAGATTCCACTTCTGTGTTGCAAGGACACTCCTTGACATAGATATACATTCCATATCCTCTTATCCTAACCTTAACCATCACAACTAAATGTCCTGGTCCTGTCCAACCCTAATCTGGACCTAAACTCAACTTAAAACCAGGTCTTAACCCTCAATCAGCACTCTGAAGGTGTGTCCCAAAACCAGGACCAGTCTAAATGTCCACACCCAGTGTGTCAAGGTTTAAAACTCAAACCGATCCTCACCAAGCTAGCACACACACACACACACACACACACACACACACACACACACACACACACACACACACACACACACAATCTAACTGCCTTCTTGATGGATACCTCTTCAGCTTGTACTAAACAGCAATAGTTTGTTTTTCTGTGGTCTAATTGCTACAATACAATTGAACACACTGGCAGTTCAAGAGAACTTTAACACCTTCCAGTCTGAACCTTAAGTGCTTAGTAGGTTTTTCTTCAGAATTATCCTCTGCAACAGAAGAAGAGAAAGAGCTGTGTATTTGTAGAAGTGTCTGAAGAGACAGAACTAAAGATGTCAGCACTAGATTCACTGTGTAAAATGATAGGACATATGATCTATGATATATGATACAATATTATATGATGCCTTAATTCAGTTTTATCATAGATTTTCTATGGTTAAAATGATCCACTGGTGTGAGATTGAATTAACAGTGGATCAAACACCAACTGCTTATTGAGAAATACAAACTGAAAACTGACAAAACACACTACTGTCAAAATTACAAGCTACAATATGAGTAACTGTGCACATCTCTGTGCCACTGTTGCTTAAGAGTCTGAATTGAAATAAACAACATAGGATATACAGTGTGTGACAGCAGTGGTTTTTATCTGTTCTCTGCCCACAATGACATTCTTTCCTGTTGACAAATGAGAGCACAGTTTAAGACTGAGCTCTCTACGTTGAAAAAAACAAAAAATTCTCTGGGTACAGAGGAGGCAACTGCTTGCCATTGTACACTGCAAAAAGTGTAACTCACAGGAGTTATAATGGAAAATTATATTCTTCTATTCTGAGCTTCAATCTTTTTCTTCTTGAAGAAAACATCTCTGCACCTGAATATGTGACAGATACACTGAGGAAAAGCACAGCCTGAATAAAAATGTTTATTTTCATTTGTATTCATGTAGACAATGGCTAAAATTCATAGAGACAAATCCACACACACACTGCATGGTGAGCAGGTTTACCCTTGTTAGCTTGTTCTACAGGCTACCTCAAATACACACTGACAGATTTACCTGACATTTGAAACCCTCAACCACATGAGCCAGTTTTGCAAGACCTGACAATTTGCCAGACCTGTATGTAGGAGCAGATCCTGTTGGGCAGAGAGCAAACAGCAATAGTACCTACTGTAGTTAGGATGGAACAGCAGCTTTCAGCTATAGTCTTAACCAAACATCAACCCATGTTTGTAGCTGGGTGGCATTGCTTTACTGTCTGCTGTATAGTCACTGATTGACAGCTTTGATTGACAGGTGGTGTTCCTCATAACTCAGGGACTTGCACTGAGTCGGACAACTAGTAGCTAATGTTAACCCATGTGATACTTTAGCTTGGGTCTGAGGTAGTGGGGGATTGTTTCCAGGGTGTGAAATGAACCTCACACTCCTTATTTGGAAGGTCTTGGCTACAAATGGAAAACATAGCGCCAACCATAAGCTACAACTCTGGGATTCAAACTGGCTCCAGTGTAAACGGGTGTCGTCACAGCTTGTTAAGTCTATCTTTATATACAGTCTATGGTCTAAACACACACACTGATCTTCCCAAAACTCCTCTCCAATACAAACAAGCTTGAGAGTCCCTGCCTCTGTGTCTGTGGAAGTGACGACAGTGTGTGTGTTTGTGTTTGTGTGTGTGTGTGTGTGTGTGTGTGGGGGGGGGGGGGGGGTATCTGTGGTTAGGGTTCAGAGTTGGTTAGCCTGCAGTGTGACACTCACCACTGGGTGGTTTGGGTCTTGGTGGAACACTTTTTTTTGGTGGCAGAGCTGGTGTGTCATTCTTCCTGCTGAATGGATCGTCCACAAACACCGACTGAGAAAAAAAGTGGGGTTGTAGTTTATTAACACGGAACAGTAACAATAAATCAATATACTATCATCTGTCTAGCAGGCACTAATTACACAGCTGTCCAAGAGGAGCTGAACAGATAATAATGTTGTTAAAGTACAGGTTCAGCCAGGTTTTCCTCTCTGTAATCATTCCTCCTGTTCACACCGACTATTGGAAGATTTCTTTCAAATGTGCTTTCAATGGAAGTGATGGAGGACTAAATCCACAGTGTGTCCACACACTCATTTAAAGTAGATGATCAGCTTCTATTGAGCTTCATCAGTGTGAGTTATTCATATCAAGTGATATCTGACACATTTACAGTCTTTTTAGCATCAAATTCCCTCTTAGTGTTTCCTGTTGAGCTGTGGTGGAAGTATAGTAACAAAAAGACTTTGGAACAAAAAACACTGTAATGTTGAAACATAGAAGATGAAGATTTGACTCATTTGGACTGAAGATACATTTTTAAACACATTATTACACAGAAGGAGGACTGTGGATTTAGTCCTCCATCACTTCCATTGTAAGTGTACTATGAATGATCTTCTAATGGTCAGTATGAACAGGAGGAATCATTACAGCAAGAAAAACAGGTTTCAGTGTATATTTAGGCACCTGACTGTTGTTTTAAGACATTGAAATATTGTGAATCCATCATGTAAGCGACATTTAGTATCACTTGTATCCAATGGGAGGCTACTGGATAATACAGCGCTGCTTGAAATTTTGTGAACCCTTTAGAATGAGCTAAATTTCTGCTGTGTGTGTTTATTTATTGAGAAAAATGATCCAGTCTTATATAGTTGTGTGTGTTGCAAACGTTTGTGATTCTCTAGGATCTCTAGGATTTATTTAACAGGTTTGTGGAAGTGTTCCACAAAAAAATGGTTAGAGCAGAAGAAAGTTCATTGAACAGCTGAGTCAAAGTCCTGACTGTAATCCTATAGAAATTAGTTCTTCTGTGAGGAGGAATGGGCTAAAATTCCTCCAAGTTGATATGCAGGGCTGATAAACAGTTACAGGAAACATTTGGTTGAAGTTATTGCTGCAAATGGGTACCAGTTACTGGAAACAAGGGTTCACATACTTTTGCCTCACACAACTATGTAAGATTCATTTTAATGTTCTTGTCTCATTTGTTTAGTTGGGTTCTACTTATCTAGCTTCAGGACTGTAACAATTGGATCATGTTTTAGCCCATATTTATGCAGATATAGAGGAAATTGTAAAGGGTTCACATACTCAAGCAGCACTGTATATGTATCTATCTGCACACCCCAGGCTACAAAAAAGACAAGTGTGTGTTCAGGGTGAGTTGTGGCCCCTGGTACCTTGGTAGTACTCTGGTAGTCTGGCAGCCAGCTGGCCCGGCCTTCAAAGGGGTCTCTGCTTTTCGACATGTGGCTGAAGTCTGCAAATCCAGCCGAGCTGTTACTGCTGCTGCTGAACGAACTGCTGCCGAATGGATCCAACGTGCCAAACAGGTCTGAAAATGACACAGATTTAGATCTATGGTTTGATTTCAGGTCAAACCTCACCTCATTAATATGTGAAGAAGCAAAAATATTAGATAGACGTAACAAAACAGTCAAATCCATGCAGAGGAAATGCTTCAAGCACACCCACTGAACCAGGTTTTAAGTGTCAGCCAATAATATACCAGTCACCAATATATTGTGCTAAAACCAACATTGTAACCTAGATAGGCTCAAGTTCCTCCAATCAATGTAGCACTCAAGCTAACCCACAGCACCATAAAAAGAATGTAACTACCACTAGCAGACATCAAATAAGACATTACTAAACTGATGTCAGTCTGAGCTCCAATATGAAGATATCTATTATGGGATGAAATACATTTGCATACCATTTTGGCAATACTGGATACTACAGCGTTTGATTGTTGGTTCATTTTAGAGACCAAACATGTTGATGTCAGTGAATAAGAATGAAATCATACCTGGTCCTTTGGGTTTTGGGTTGCTTGAAGAGAAAGGATCATTGCTTGTGAAATGACCTGTTTGTTGCTGGAGGAAAAAGAAGATGCATCCTGTTATAGTTTCTTCTGCCAGTCTGTCCAAACAGCAAATATTCCTAAGGATGTTGAATTCTCAAAACTCTTCATAATCTTCATCCAATCAGTCAAATCACATACTGGTGTGTGAAATAAAATCCTAAATTCACACATAATCTTTTAATGGAGATCTAAAATGTAAACATTTTAGGCAGCATGGCTACTTACACCAGGACATCCATTTTTATCCACATCACACTTACTATATTATTCTACCACATCAAACACTTTAATACATTTTTTTTAGGAATACAGACCACTGGTATTCTTACCAATATCTATCTGTTTGATAGTCGCTGCACTACAGACTGATGAAACTCACATTGTCCAACAGATATTGGAATAAAATTGGGCAACTTTTCCCTCTATAGATTTGACCACTTTACATTCACAGTGTTTTTTTTGTACTGTCTAATCAGCGTCTCCACTAATTCATTGTATGAAGGGAAAGGAAAACTGTTAAACTAAGCAGTGAAAGTGAATGCTTTTGAAGTGGTGATCACTGAATCTCTGCATTTGAGGTCTTGGAATACTGTTAGTTACCAGAAATCAAGAGCCTCTAACAGCAACAAAACAATTACATGGAATTTAAAAAAAAAGATACACTTTCCACAGCAAAATATAAATACCAACAGCAGGTGCTGGGCATTAAGACATTCTATTGTCTGTCAGACCTTTAACGAAATGATACGTGCATATGTGGAGGTGGGTGTGGTTTGGGCAGTCAGCTGTAGCAGAGAGAGGCTCTGCTGGCTCAGCAGGAGCAGCACCAGATGAGTTGATTAGCTCAGCTGGGCTGAGATGACTAATCAAGCTCTCTTTGTCTCTACAGTGATGGCTGGACTGAGTCAGTGTAGCAAAAAGAAGATGTAAAATGTAAAAAGAAGAGAGCAAAGTTTATGTTTGAGTTTGGTGTTTTAAGTTTGTAGTGTTGGTGGAGACAGGACTGGGCTTCAGGCAGCAGCACACAGGGGCTCCACGGTTAATTAGTTGTCAAATAAAAAGTGTAAAAATTCCATGTTCCTGCCTATAATCAACAAGAAGTACCTTGGAAGGTAACGTGGCACTTTTACTGAAGGGGTCTGGAGTGGAGAAGGGATCCATCTTTGTGGTCTTCTTGAAGAAATCTTCTGATGAAGCCTTGAATGGATCAGTCTCTTTAAAGGGGTCTCCTCCAAAAGGATCTGCACCACAAATTAGAACAACTTCAGCTACTGAATGTCTGACTGTAGACTACCTACACATCCCCCTCTTCATGGCTCATACAGATACCACTGCTTCCTGTTTGGGATCATTATTTGTGTTTGATAGTCTACAGAATTTCCATAATGAATGAATGGAATAATGAATTCCACTTCATTAAAACTTTCAAATTTAGACGCACTCTTTCTCCCTCACTGGAAAATCAACAATGTTTGCAATATTTGTCATTTTAAAAATGACTGATTAAAAGGTGAGCACAGAGAAACCTCCTTCCTTAAGCAGATTAATGTAAAAAAAAAAAAAAAAGAAGAAGAAAAAAGTGAACTGCGAACACATCATTCTACAGTGAAGAGAACACCACCACAGTGAAGGAAAAAGAGGAAATACACACAGGCGGGGGAGTTAACCAGACCACACAACCAGGGACTGTGCTCTGACTTCAAATGACAGATGCCAATTTGTACTTATGATCAGCAGTATAATGGGTTTTGCTATGACGTGTCTGGCCTTGCAGGTTAAAATGTTGAATTCATAAAAACTGACAAGCTTGCAAATTTCAGTGTGTGGGCAGCCTCTGCTTTTCCTTAGTTGAAGCTTTCTGTCCTGCACTCGTAACCTACTAAGGTTGGATGTGCACACACCTTCTTTTGCTTTGAAATGCAGTCAGCCATTGTTTTCCTAAGGAGGGGACAAAGATGCCAAACCACACAGTCCATTGTTTGGTAATGACATTTCAATGTGCAACCAAAAAGATGACAGCTGTCCATGATGAGACTTGAAATGGAAATATTATGAAGTGCAGAGACCCTTAAGCATTCTTTTTTTCTGGGTTGTGATCCACCCAAGGATTGTTCAAAGTCACCAGGAAGTCACCAATAGACAGTTCTTAGGCAACAGTAGTTAAGGATTATGTTTTAGTAACAGCTTCACTGCACTATCACATCTGTCATATTTATTCCACTCCTGCACCACAGTTTATCAGAATTTTGACCACATGTTGCCTTCATTCTTTCCTGAGTGAAGCATCAGCATTTATCTACTGTCAGTGCAATTATTAAATATTCCTCAGAACATTCTAAGGAAAATGATTTGAAATGTGAGGTTAGGGAGTAAGCAGCACAAGAGAAACTACTAACAGCAGTAGTTCCACTAGCCAGCTGTGGGCACACCTCCCTGTAAAGTGTGATTACCGTAAGAGGCACACTGCAGGTCATGACCCCAGCACTAGGTAAGAGACCAGAGTGACAGATGCCAGTGGGTTTTTTTTGTTCAAACCTCAGATAGCATCCAGATCTGACAGAGATGTTTTGCAGGATTAAATGTTTGCAGTCAAGATGGATATTATCTTTGGATTACATAGAAAACTTAACAAGTGCCTGGGTTTGCACTTTCTCACACATGAGAAAACCAAATCCAAGGTATGGAACAAACAAGTAATACTAGGCTGTGTAGAGCAGAGTAGAGGGCATGAGCCTGAGAAAGTCCATGTGATCACAGAGTACATCTGGGTGTGAAGTCTTACTTCTATCACTGATCTCAATCTACTGAGTGAAGTGAAACTCTACAATATCACTCAAGAGGGAAGTGTGACCAAAGTCACAGTTGCACACATGGCTGTTTCACACTTTACCATCAAAAGACAAGGCTGCCACCACAAGCACAAACTGCTCATGGATGTGTGACTGTTACTTCAGGGCTCAAAAGACATTTACATGGAATCTGGATTTATACTATTGTTTTTAGAAGGGATCAGAGTGGGATCGCTTTCTTGGGTTCGGAGGGAATACTGCACAGGCACTTTATTTATCAATATCATAGAAATGGATCTTAGAAATGGATGAGGTTTGTAAGTGTTTATAGTTATTGTTTTCTTAATTTAGTCTGATTAACTTTAGTATGTCAAGTTTTGTGTAGCTTATAAAAATGAGGATGATAATAGATGTGCTATTATCCAAACTTTTACTATATTCAATGCTGGTGTGATCAAGCCAAGTGAGTAAATATTAGGGATGGAACGGTCCACCAAATCCACGGTTCGGTTCATATCACGGTTTTGGGTTCTGTTCGGTTTATGTTGTTCTTTTCTGTTTTCTTAGTATTATAACACTAACCAAAAGTCATGTATCAAGGAAACTTTTAAATGAGTGCCTCAGATGAATGAACATTATTTTACACATACTGGCAGTGTGATCACAGGCAGGGGTCTGGGATTCCCCCCAAAGAAACACATCATCAGGAGGGATTCCTACCTGACCCTAACTGAAGGAGGAAAAAATTATTTTTTAAATATTAACAAAATAAAGAGCTGTCATATGAAGACCATCGTACATGCTCCATAATACATTCATTAGTCTGATGAAGTTAATAGAAATGTCCCATGCTACTTTGTTTTTCTGCGTCAGTTATTTGTATTAATGTGCATTGAGTTATTAACAGCGGCTGCTGCATGTCTCCTGTTCAAATGGACCAATGTGCCTAACAAAACAAGCCAAAACATAACTTCTCTCTCAGGTCAGTAGCTGCTGGTGCTTGTACTGTTGGAAAGCTTGACATGGAGCAAAAGCCTCCATCCTCCATCAGTCCCACATATAATAATGTAACACCTCCATCCTCCATCAGTCCCACATATAATAATGTAAAGCCTCCATCCTCCATCAGTCCCACATATAATAATGTAACGCCCCCATCCTCGATCAGTCCCACATATAATAATGTAACACCTCCATCCTCCATCAGTCCCACATATAATAATGTAACACCTCCAGCCTCCAACCGTGACAACTGTACCAATTTTGTTTTTATGAACCGTTCCACCCCGAGTAAATATTATGTCAGGGTTGTGAGTCTGCTTGTCAGCTTGTTTTATACATGTCATTAATGGATTATTTATAGCAGTAAGCTCACAAGAACATATAGTGGTATAACATATAGATAGTATAAGAAAAACATGCCTGAGTTCTGCTCCCCCATGTAAGTGCCTGTGGATGCTGATGGCTGCTTTGCAAAAGGGTCATTTTGGAAAGGGTCACCTACAGTACAGGAGAGGAATGAAGCAGAGAGGGAAGCAAAGTAGAGGAGTGGAGGGAGATACAGACGACAGTCAGAGAACAACACAAGCTGGAAACAAATAAGCTGTCCAGAGGAAGGAAAACATAAGATAAATAGAATCAAGGAAGAGAAGAATAAATATCCTGAGGAGAAGAGAAAGACGATCACTGATAGAGATGGGGAATGAGAACCTTTGAAAGGGTCTGTTTTGAAGGGGTCTTCAGAGTGGAAGGGGTCAGTGTGAAGCTCCTGAGACTGGTTGTTGAACACGGATGGCTTCACTTTAAATGGGTCCTCCTGTGACAAAGAAAAGAAAAAGACAAAGATGATTTAGTTCATTTATTGGGTTTTACAAGTGGTCAACAGGGTTTCCTTTTCTGCACATTTAACTATATTATAGGTATATTAGCAGAGAGGGAAGAGCAGGAAGAAAACAAAGTGGAGGAGTGGAGGGAGACATGGACACATTCTGGAAACAAATAAGCTGTCCAGAGGACGGAAAACAGAAGATACATATGTTTGCATCCCTCTCCTTATTTTATATGCATTTATAGGAAAATATATAACAGACGTTGATCATGTTCCCTACTGGATTTGCTAAGGTCAAGCAATGCAACAGTCAGTTTTGGAGGAGAAATTCTGTGTTTCTGAAGACGAGGCGTAAAATGAGTGCGGAAGAGATTTATACAAGCCATACAGAAGGTTGGGGTGGAAGAAGAAACATGACTATAACTTTGTGCTACAGAAATCTAAAACCTGATTCTTAGAAAAAAAAAGAAAGTTATTATCATTGAACACAACAACCATTTGTTTTGAAGTGCAGGATTAATCTCGACATTTCATGTGTGATCATTTTCATCTTTACCTCTACATAAAGTGACTTAGTGATATTAGCATGTCACCAAGTTTCAACTATTACATTTAGGAATAGAAATTATGACTGAAACCAAAATTGTGACAAAAAGTATCCTTTCATAATCTTCCACTCAGCCTAAGTAGCAGGAATCAACGTTGAGAGCTACTTCTATGAGTGTATAGGGAGAGCAAAGTCTGCACTTATTACACCACCTGACTGCACACACCAATACACATACACACACTGCCCCCTTTCCATGAAGCTAGAATTTCACTTTAAAAACACAGAAGCAATTTTCATTATTTTGCAGTTTTCCCTTTTCTGTATGATCTCTGCTGCTCTTACTCAAAACCTTCTGGAGAGGAAGCCCTTGTCTGGACTGCCACATTCCTCTGTGTGTGTGTGTGTGTGTGTGTGTGTGTGTGTGTGTGTGTGTGTGTGTGTGTGTGTGTGTGTGTGTGTGTCTGTGTCTGTGTGTGTGTGTAAATACAGAGGTACTTTTCTTGGTGTGCCATGTATACTTCATTAACAGATCTCCACTGACCCCACTGTTGATCCCCAATATATAATGGTGTATTTACTGTGCTTATATGAAAACAATTGTCAACTATAATATTTCATATGTTTCAGTTATGTCAAACTGATTACTCTGAACTAAATGGAGACTGAACAGTGTCAAAACATTGGAACTTGTGTGAATTTGCTGAGGATAGAAATTGTGAATAACAACGTTTGCCAGGTGTGAGAGGGACTGAGCCAAGGTAATGATGTTATTACAACTAAACTGTGGGATTAGATCAGTGCGGGGGAACTCTTAAAGGCCTGAAGGCTCCGACTCTGCAGGGAACACAATGGAAAACATGAAGCGAAATAATAACCAGGCTTTTAGTAAAAGACAGCTCAGATGACTGAAGTGACAGCGAAGGATTTGGCCAGCTGCAGTATGCAAACTTACTCCTAATCTCTCGTCTAGATGATAATAGACCTCAACAAAGAGGAGGAGGAAGTGAGAGAAGTTATGTTAAGAGTCAGGAACATACAGAAGGATGATTGGGTCAAATACAGTCTAAAATGGTTGGTATAACTGTCTAATGGCATAACTGTCTAAATAATGTATAGTATTTAGTTATGTATACATTTAAAAAACATCATTAATGTCATGTTTTACAGCTTGATCACAGTTGAATGGATTTGGCTGGCAATTCTACGTGTATCTTATTGCCAACAAATCTCATGTGTAGATCCAAACCAACAGGAAGGAACATGTCATCCAGTAAGCAGTGAGGCTCAGTCACATGTTTTTAATCATTTGAATAAAAACAGAGGTCTATAAGATATATCCAAACATGAGATTTATTGACAATAAGGCAAATTGCCAGCTGCATGCTATCAAAAATATATAGGGACATAGATACATAGGTTACATATTTTTTAGCAACTGTCACTTACTACAATATCAGCCCATGGACACACACTGTCATTAAGAGTGTGTACTGCACTAACAGACAATGTTAAAGACTTAACTGTCTGTCTTTGAGAATCACAACAGTGTCCAGAGACTATCATCTACCTTGACAACAGCAAGAAAAACCTAAATGATTTTTGGTTAAATATTAATTTATTAATATAAGTGAACTGATTACACTCCACCAGGACATGGTCAGCTATCTCTGTTTCCTGCTCTGCTTCCTGCTCTGCTTCCTGCTCTGGTTCAGCTCTCCTGGCTCACCTGAGAAAAAGAGGCTGCATATGTGAATCTTGCCCCCTGTAATCACTGTTAAATATGACACTTTTAAAATGAAACAATTTGATTTAAAATCAATTCATGGTTGAGTCATCCCACATAGTTTCAGTCCATTTCTGCCCTCAGATTTCTCTCATTAGATAAATATGACGTATCGAAAGTGAGTTTGGTTCATCTACAATATGACTTTTCTCAACAGACATGTATGTAATGAATGTAAAGGCACTGCACACTAAAAATTAAAGAAAAACTGCAAATTAAAAGACTTGAATAGTTACTGAGGAGTTGTTGTTTTTTACTTTATAGAGCAACAAAACTAAAAGGCAGCTAAAATGGTTTTGTTCATTTGAATCATCATCAGTGTTGGGCATGTTACTTTGAAAAAGTAATTCATTATAGTTACTCTTTACTTCTCCCAATAAGTAACTGAGTTACATCAATGTTAAAGTAATAAATTACCAGGAAAAGCGATAGGAGCAGCAAAGCTATCAGGACGTTTTGCTCTCACACACGCTGCATTGATAGTCACATAAACACACACACACACAGTCACTTTCTAGCGTGCACTCTTGCTCACTCACTCCAGATTCTGGGAGATTGTGTCTCATTTGCATGCGTTAAGGAGCCGCTATCAATATGAGTTGGGATGTCTGTTATGATTCCTACCCAGTTAATCACTGTGCATGTGTGTGTGTGTGTGTGTGTGTGATAAGTGCAGCCACTCTTTGGCAGGGAGACAGAGAGAGAGAGAGAGAAGTGCCTGTTCGGGTGAAAACCGCGAAAGTGAGGTCAGTAAATTAATTTACTCGTTACTGAAAAAAGTAATGCCATTAGTAACGCTGTTTATTCACTGATCATCATATATCTAAGATTTCATGACTTTCAGGCCTGTTATTAGTAAAACTGAATATATAACTTTTATGTTTCAGGACCTGTAGACCTTCCTGTATTCATCCAGGTTAAAGAGTGCATCAGTTATATTCCCAAAAAACTCCTACAGCACCACCCAAGTGTTCAAAGCTAAATGATGGTGTCTTGTTATATGTTTAAAGTACATAGTTATACACTTTTCTCTTTTGAAAATTACACCTCAGTCTCAATGGGACTAAAGTGATTAAACAAAGGTTTCTGTTGCACTGTGTTCTACTTCACAATTATATCCTGTACTACCTCACAACAGAGAAAGAGGACCAGTGTGCAGGATTTAGTGCCATCTAACAGTGAGACTGAAAATTGCAACCAACTGAACAGCCCAGCTCTCCCCTTCTGAGCACGTAGAAGAACCTACATTGGCTGCAAAACTCATGAAAAACATGGAAGTCCCTCTCTGTGTGGTACAACATGGCAGGCTTCCTGTCTAAATATAAAGGGCTCATTCTAACACAACAAATACACAACTATTCCTATTTTCATGTAATTAGACACTAATGAAAATATGCTTATGAATATTATATTCAATTTCTGTCAATATTTCTGCAAATTAAATAAATAAATAAATAAAAATCTGCCCTTAAATCTTACAAGTTAGTCCTTTAAGATGCTGCATTACAAACCATTCTATTCATTTTAAAGAGGACTAAAGGGTGAAAAAACTGATTTCTTTCACTTCTGACAGCCACAAAACTACCAGCTGAACAGGTTGTAGTGTTTATGCTTTGATGAAATGTATTCAATCCAATTGAAAACATGTGCCAGTCAATAAATGGTCTTTTCTGTTGAGATTTGATGTTATCAGAAACACCAGGAGGTAAAAGCAGAGTGAGTTGTAATAGAGATGCTGACCTGTGCTGCTCTCACCATGGCAGGGAATCCACCATTCTCTCTGTCGCTGAAGCCCTCGCTCATGTCGGCCAGGTTGGTCATACTGCCTCCATGGGTTCCATTCAAGGTGCTGTTGTACTGCTCGATGCTTTTAGAGACTTCTTGTTGGCTGTCTTGAATCTGGGACAACTTACTGCGAGCCTGCAGGACACACACACACACACACACACACACATAGATACAATACTGCATGACTTTCTTTATTTTAAAACACTGGCAGCAGCAGTCACACCTCCAGCTGAACAGAAGGTCCACTTCAAATATCTTAAAGTAAGTTCAACCAAATGACCAAAGCAAATGTGTCCCAAAGAGCAAATTACAAAACTAATAAAAAATACAAATAAAAATAATAATAATAAAAATAAATAAGTTTAAAAAGACAACCTACACTAACTTAAAAAATGGTACTCTTGTATACAGGTTCATTCTTAATATCATTTGAGTGACTTATTATATATAATCTAATATTATATAATCTGTACAAAGTCTTAGTTACTCTAGTTTCTATTTCCTCACAGTAATCTATCTATTCAAATTTACTATTCAATTTACTGTGTGCATTTGTCATATAATGATCATTTTGTATCATTCTACATTAGTTCAACATGGCACATTCCCTTTGGAACTACTTTCTCACAAAAAAATATGAAATCTGTTTTAAGAGTCTTGTGTAGATTATTTACAGTAACAAGGAAAAAAGTGCTGTGAGTAAATGTTAAATGGACTGTACTTATATAGCAATGTTCTAGTCTTCAAACCACTCAAAGGGCTTTTACACTACAAGTCACCCCATTCACACACATTCATACACTGACGACAATATCAATAAAGTTGTCTGAATCTGACTGAATCATCACACACAGACACTCACACACTGCCGGCACAGCCATCAGGAGCACTTTGGAGGAGCCTTCAGAATGTGCACTGTAGGAGCCGGGAATCTGATCTTCGTGAGCTACAGCCGCCCCAGTGCCACATATTAAAAATCCATTCAGACAGAAATCTCAAGGACAGATATCTTAAAACCTTGACTACGACAATCTAAACTATCAGCATGAACAGATGCCACTACAGGAAAAAAAAGAAAACCGGTGTTTTGTAATTTTGTTGACAAAAATGCTTTAAATTCTCTCCTCACAGTTTTCTCCTTCATTTAGTGGCTTTAAGTCTGTGTAAAGTAAGAATAAATGTGTTCTGAGTTCTGAGACCAAATATATGAAATTAGGCTTCAAAGTTGTGTAAAACTCAGTTTCCTTCTCTGCTACCAAACGCTGTGGGAGTGCCCGCTGAGTTTGCTGAAGCCCCGCCCCCTACCAAGTGTCACCTGTCAATCAAAGTCACCACCTCTACCAGAAACATGGTCTGAGAGCTTTCTGCTGCTAACTTGGCGGCTAACTCGGCTGTTAGCTCGGCAGCTAACTGGGCGGCTAACTCAGCTAACTGGCTAACTGTTGACTGTAGTAGTAGTAGTGTGTGCTGAATGTATTTATACCTCGACAGCAGCAGGGGCGCGTTTGTGCAAATTTATAATGTGGCGGTGATTTTCAGACTCACCCACTAAATCCTGAACACAGAAATCTTGAAACACAGTTTGTGAAGCCTAGCTCCACAATTCAAATCTAAATGGTTGAAATGCTTTTTACACCTTTTTTAGAAATACATTTATGACCTATTTAATGTGTTTAGAAGAAAATGTCTGAATTCACTTTACACAGTCTTTAAATAGGACAGTCAAGCACATTTCTTTATACAGGACATTCATTTAGTGATCATTTTGCAGTTTGGAAGTTGCCTTGTTGAATGGTATTATAGTATTACACTGCAGGAGACGTTTCTATGAATGTTTTATATTATACTTGTTTCCCTCTGAAAACATGTCACTTGTTGGACTCCACTGTAACTGACAGGAATCCACACTGACCACAGTTGCTGTTTTCTTTCCAGACACCTTTAAAGCTTGCACAGCTTTTCATACTCAGCGGGCAGAAATTTGGCTTAGTATCGTTTTAGGGTGTATCCTCCTAACATAGAGACATGCTGGCATTTAATATGAGATAGGAAGTGGATTCAGACCTATGATGCTTTTGGCATATCGCATGTGATATAGTTGTCTAAACTGCGAAAACACCCCAGGGTGGCAGATCTTACACTGGGTTTTATGAATAATCAAAAGGTCTGAGGGGACTATGTCAGGAAAATCAACATGACTGTCCCTGAAAGCAATAAGGCTAGATATTATTACAGGTGAGCATGAGGAAATTATCAACTGCTGAACTCTCCATGTGACCTTGTGACTGCCAGAGAGGGAACAGTGGCAGGGTGCAGGGTGCAGGCTGCTGCTCCATCATGAGGGGAATGGTTATCAGGCCTCCGCTTAATGGATGTAATGAAGAGAGAATGGAGACTACATCAAGATGTCAACCTGAGTGTGTAAGTTGCGGGTGTATAAAGCTGTGTCTCTGTGTGTGTGTGTGTGTGTGTGTGTGTGTGTGTGTGTGTGTGTGTGTAAGATGAGTGACTGGTAGGAAACAGATGAGTAATCACAGCAGCTGAGGCCAGATTAAACTGACACACCTTTCTCACACACACGCACACACACACACGCACACGCACACACACACACACAGAGTTAGATGTCCTGTTCTTCTAGTGGTTTGAAATAATGACTTTCATAATGCCAAGTATATGGTGTAATGGTGCCCCCTGTTGATGACTTCTGGACACACATACACAGAGAGAGAGAGAGAGAGAGAGAGAGAGAGAGAGAGAGAGACTCACAGGCACACACACACAAACAGAGACACACAAACACACACACACACACAAACACACAGAGATTCACAGGCATGCATGCACGCACGCACGCACGCACACACACACACACACACACACACACACACACACACACACACAGACTCACATGCACACACACAAACAGACACACACACACACACACACACACAGACTCACAGGCAAACTCACACACAAAAAGAGACACACACACACTGAGAGAGACTCACAGGCGCACACAGACAGAGACACACACACACACACACACACACACACACTGAGAGAGACTCACAGGCACACACACACAGACACACACACACACACTTACACACACAGAGAGACTCACAAACACACACACACACACACAGAGACACACACACACAGACTCACAGGCACACACAAACACAGACAAACAGGCACACACACACACACGTACACACACACAGATAAACAGACTCATAGGCACACACACAGGCACACACAGATAAACAGACACACACACACACACACACACACACACACACACACACACACACACAAACACAGGCACACACACAGATAAACAAACAGACACACACACACACACACACAGACACCCTGTGTTTTACCTGGTTGATTTCATCCTGTGTGGCCTTCAGAGACTTGATGATGGTCTCTAGTTGGATCTTTCCAGCAGCCAGACTCTGCTCCAGCTGGTTCTCCTCCTGCTGCAGCCTGCCTAGGTCAGCTTTGGCCCGGCACAGTTCCTCCTCCTGGCATTGCAGGTCTGACTCCTGGGAGTGGATCTGACTCTGGAGGGTGGAGATCTGGAGGCAGAAGAGAATGTCGCTATGACAACAGGTTCTGAAGTGATCAACTGTCCCTGAAATCCCTTCCACACGAGCTGCTGACTCTTAAAAGCACTCCATATGTTGCTGCTGTTGTGTGAGTTCCAAATAATGTAACAGTAAAACAAACCCTTACTGTAACATCACCAACATTAACTAATTTTTCATGAATGACTTGCTTACTAATTAAATGATGGTTATGTAGCTATTACAATACATCATATCACTGCATTCCTCAGTTCTTTCTCACCATTTGAGACTCTTCCTGACACTTTATCCGGACTTCGTTCAGCATGTCCTCTAGTTTATGTTTCTGCTGGTCCATCTCCTCCAGGCGGTCCTGGGCATCTTGTTTCTGAGCCTCCAGCTCCTGCAGGCTGGCGGTCTCTCTGTCTAGGTCATTCTGCATCTCCTGGTGGAACACAGAGAAAAACCACTGTCAGTGATCAGTATCAAGATTCATGGAGGGGTCCAACAAAAAATACTTTGAATTAAAGCTGCAAGCAGCGTTGGGCGGGACCTCGCCCCCTTGCGCACATCGGGCCTTGGCGAAGTGGATAGGTTTCCGTTAGGGGCATTTAGATGTCTTCAGACCTGGGCTTTACACATATATATACACACTCACAAATATTCTCTCTCTCTCTCTGTAGACATTTAGACTGAGCAACTGAAATTAACTGCCAACACTTTGATGAGTCAAACAGGAGAGGAAGTTATTTCCAGTGAAACCTGTAGATATGTTTGTAGGCCATGCTCTTGTAATTTGTGTTTGATCTAGACTTTGACAGCATTGTCACTGAAGTAGTTGACAGACTGCACAGATATCTAAAAACATAATACAGTCAATAAATTTGAACTAGAAACAGAAAACTGAGGCACCTTTTCCTCATCAGGTATCATGAGTCATTACAAGTTTTCTCCACTGGGTGGCACACTAAGACCAGATGAAATGAATCAGGATAACTGGACAGCACAAATGAGCCAGCTGCACACACACACACACACACACACACACACACACACACACAAACACACACACACACACACAAACACACACACACACACACACACACACACACAGTCGTTGCCATGGTAGTTAACGAGCAGCATGAGGACAGAGCATGCACAGACAGTATGGAGATTTGAATGGGAGAGGAACAAGGTGCACATGTGGATCCGCAGCTCAAGAAGTATAAAACATAGCCAGACCAAATTACACACATCTATAGATGAGACTTCTATAAATCATACATTTAAAAGGCAAAATGTGCACTTCCTGTTGGATTTAGGGGTGTCAGCGCGTGATTTGTGGGTCTTGATAAGACAAATTGAGTTTTCGTTTGATCTTTCTATGACATTCCTATCAGGCGTAGTGGCTGTTTTGGTGTTTGTAGGTGGCGCTAGAGAGCACATTTTGGCACTTTTGGGGTTAATTTTTCCATTTTATCAAATCATTGGCCAGGCCTCATGTGCTTGGTGAATTTGGTCTCTCCTGGAGCATGTTTAGTTGGTCAAATTTAGGGTCAAAGTGGCATTAGACTCTCCTCCCATTCATTGTCTATGGGAGCGTTTTGGCGAGGGTTTTTGGGCACTTGACCTTTGAGGTCTTCTAAAATCCAAACCAGACGAGTAATGACAAAGTTATTCAAAACTTTTGTGCAGCAGGGTGTGCTAAGTCAGCTATTAAAGTTTGTAGCCGCCATGATGAACGCCCTCGGACAAGATAACGTTTGTAGGAGGCCAAGAATCGTCAAAAATCCCACATCCCACAACAGCAAAATGTGCACTTCCTTTTGGATTTAGGTCAGGGGTGTCAGTGTGTAATTTGTAGATCTTGATAAGACAAACAATTGAGTTTTGGTTTGATCTCTCTACGACATTCCTATCAGGTGTAGTGGCCATTTTAGTGTTTCTAGGTGGCGCTAGAGAGTTCGATGTTGTTTTTTTTTCCATTTTATCGAATTTTTCGCCAGACCTGATGTGAGTTGTAAATTTGGTGAGTTTTAGAGCAGGGTTAGGGGGTCAAATTAAGGCTCAAAGAGGCGGTAAAATAATAATAATAAACGACACAAAAACAATAGGGTCCTTGCCTCCAGGCAAGGGCAGGACTCCTCTGGAGTCCTCGCCCTCTTGCCTTTCGGCTCGGTCCCTAACAAATAATGAGATCAGGGGAGTGTTCCAGAAAGTAGTTCAAAACAACTTGATAGACTTAAAGATCCCTAAAGATATAATACATGTGTGCCTGATATACAGTGTGACACATTTTCCAGTAAAGGGTTACTTAATTTATGCAGATTTATAAAATTCAACAACATTTATTTTTTACTGAGGTTAAAATGTGAGTGATCTTATACCATGTACAACCCTGAACACAGCTGGAGTTTCAGCTGCCAGCTGTGAGGACATGACTGCTTCACATAACTGATAATAATAGGGTTGTAAACTTCTCCAGGATAATAAAGTCTTAGTCTAAAGTCTCCAGAAGCTTTCCCTGACATGAACATTTGCATTGCAGAATTCCAGATTTTCCAGGCCAGAGGATGCTTGCATCTCGATTAGAGCTGTAACAGTGCGTGTATCCATTCCTAACCATTACAGTAAGGATATTGTGGTTCATCACCTGCAGTTGTATGAAGAATACACTCTGTGAGCCAAACAATTACTGTCAAAATAGATTCATATTCCATTTAGTCCAACATGTGGAACAATAAATCTAGAGCATGAGTTCAACCTGGAATGTTTTGGTAGCAAACCACTTACGCTATATCATACTAACGACTGTTTGCTAGCCAGCTTAGTCAAGGTAGCCTGGTTACTCTGATTAGCTGTTAGTGCTGCTGCCAGGATAACAAATAAGAGACCCATAACACTGACCAAGTGCAGCACTGTTATTACAATATGATCTGTTATTAGGGACCGAGCCGAAAGGCAAGAGGGCGAGGACTCCAGAGGAGTCCTGCCCTTGCCTGGAGGCAAGGACCCTATTGTTTTTGTGTCGTTTATTATTATTATTCTACCTTCTCTTTGAGCCTTAATTTGACCCCCTAAATCTGCTCCAAAACTCACCAAATTTGGAACGCACATCAGGTCTGGAGAAAAATTCGATAAATGGAAAAACAAACAACGTCGAACTCTCTAGCGCCACCTAGAAACACTAAAACGGCCACTACGCCTGATAGGAATGTCGTAGAGAGATCAAACCAAAACTCAATTTTTTGTCTTATCAAGACCTACAAATCACGTGCCGACACCCCTGACCTAAATCCAACAGGAAGTGCACAATTTGCTGTTACATGTGGGATTTTCGACGATTCTTGGCCTCCTACAAACGTTATCTTGTCCGAGGGCGTTCATCGTGGCGGCTTCAAACTTTAATAGCTGACTTAGCACACCCTGCTGCACAAAAGTTCGGAGCAACTTTGTCATTACTCGTCTGGTTTGGATTTTAGAAGCCCTCAAAGGTCAAGTGCCCAAAAACCCTCGCCAAAACGCTCCCATAGACAATGAATGGGAGGAGAGTCTAATGCCACTTTGACCCTAAATTTGACCACCTAAACTTGCTCCAGGACAGACACATGAGGCCTGGCCATTGATTTGATAAAATGGAAAGATTAATCCCAAAAGTGCCAAAATGTGCTCTCTAGTGCCACCTAGAAACACTAAAACAGCCACTACGCCTGATAGGAATGTCATAGAAAGATCAAACGAAAACTCAATTGTTTGTCTCATCAAGACCCACAAATCACGTGCTGACACCCCTGACCTAAATCCAACAGGAAGTGCACATTTTGCCTTTTAAATGTATGATTTTTGACAATTTTTCAGGCATTTCAAAATATATACATTATTCCTGCATACTTTCAGCTACATACTCCATTCAAACGTCAAAATGTAGCCACAAGTCTCATCTATAGATGTGTGTAATTTGGTCTGGCTATGTTTTATACTTCTTGAGCTGCGGACCCACATGTGCACCTTGTTCCTCTCCCATTCAAATCTCTATACTGTCTGTGCATGCTCTGTCCTCATGCTGCACAGTCGTTAACTACCATGGCAACGACTGTGTGTGTGTGTGTGTGCAGCCAAAGTCCTTCTAAGGCAAGTCATCTCACTCGGCGGCAAAATTGGCCACGCCTCCGGGCAGCTATTTGGCCATAGGAAGACCAACCGGCTATCTAAATGAATAGGGAGAGAGCTGTATCTCCATTTTCCGAGGTCTAAGGGACATAAAAAACATATGTTTTGAAATCACGATGAAAATCAAACTATAATCGCTGAAAGGGTTTGATGGTTTGGTATCAAATTAACGTTTTAAAAGCCTTTTTCCTTACAGGCATCTTGGACTGCGCATGTGCAATACTTCATGACAGTCTTCATTTACGGCAGGCACTGACAGCAAGACGTCATCTTACGCTCACAGTCAACTTTCCCAGATCATGCCACAATTTTGGATAAAGCATTACAAAATATATGTACACAAAGTAGTATAAACTGCTGATCATGTGTTTTAAAATGTCGCTGTTGAAAATGACTTCCAAGTGTCGCAAAAACGTGACCGCGTTGGACCAGCAAAATGATTGGAGCAACGGCACCAGAAGAGGCGGGACATGTGCAAACACCGGCCATCTTGACGTTACGTAGTTTCCCTATGCATTTCAATGGGAGTGATATGTCTCCTCTTATTATAATGTCTCTGGTGCAGCTGGCTCATTTGTGCTGTGCAGTCATCCTGATTCATTCAAAAGGTGTCTCAGTTTTCTGTTTCTAGTTCAAGTTTATTGACTGTATTATTATGTTTTTAGATATCTGTGCAGTTTGTCAGCTATTTCACTGACATTGCTGTCACAGTCTAGATCAGGCATGGGCAAACTACGGCCCGCGGGCCATATACGGCCCGTTGGGCTTTCTTAATCCGGCCCACCGAACCTGTCTAAATCATATTTAAATTATATTATTAAACCTTATTTATTTGGCATTTTCCCTGCAATGCCTGCATTTCCCCAGTAGATGGCACACCCCATGTACATTGGCCTTTTTTTGGGTGTATTTACTCTCTTGGTCTCAGCTTTGCTCTTTGAACCCTTCCATAAAAATGAGTGGTCCAAAGAAAAGAAAAGTGGACAGTGAGTGCCGAGTGTTTAATAAAGAGTGGACAACAAAATATTTTTTTCACTGAAGTCCGATCAATAGCTGTTTGTCTGATATGCCAAGAAACGGTCGCAGTATTCAAAGAGTACAATATCAGCCGTCACTTTGCTACTAAGCATGCTAACTATGCTAGCAAGCAGTCAACGCAAGAACGGGCGGCTACTGCTGAGAGGTTGACAGCTAATTTACAGACTCAGCAAAGCTTTTTTCAACGACAAACTGCGATTCAAAAGTCAAGTACCGAGGCAAGTTTTTTGCTGGCATTCAAACTAGCAAAGGCTAGCAAGCCTTTCTCCGAAGGCGAGTTTTTGAAAGAATGCATGATAGAGACAGCAGGGCTCTTGTGTCCGGAGAGCAAAGCCAAGTTTGAAAAGGTCAGTTTATCACACAGGACAGTGACTCGCCGCGTGGAACTGATTGATGAAGACATAGCCAGCGAGTTAAACAAAAAGGTTGAGTCCTTTAATTCATATTCACTGGCATTGGATGAAAGTAACGATATAAAAGACACTGCTCAGCTCCTTATTTTTATCCAAGGGATTAATGACAGTTTTGAGATAACGGAGGAGTTTTTGGCCATGGAGTCCCTGAAAGGACAAACCCGGGGAGAGGACTTGTATGACCGGGTGTCTGCTGTCATCGAAAGAATGAAGCTACCTTGGAGTAAACTTGCCAACGTCACCACGGATGGATCGCCAAATTTAACTGGAAAACACGTCGGGCTGCTGAAAAGAATCCAGGATAAAGTGAAAGAGGAAAACCCTGAACAGGATGTTATTTTCCTTCACTGCATCATCCATCATGAGTCTCTGTGTAAGTCCGTATTGCAGCTTAATCATGTCGTTAATCCAGTTGTAAAACTTGTTAACTTCATACGAGCGAGGGGACTTCAGCATCGTCAGTTTATTACGTTCCTTGAGGAAACCGATGCGGATCACCA
This sequence comes from Scomber japonicus, assembly GCF_027409825.1. NCBI lineage: Eukaryota > Metazoa > Chordata > Actinopteri > Scombriformes > Scombridae > Scomber > Scomber japonicus. The sequence goes on along the minus strand of NC_070584.1, from coordinate 2,162,609 downwards.
GGACTTGCTTTACTACTCTCGTGTCCGCTGGTTAAGTTTGGGCAAAGTGTTTCAACGAGTGTGGGAGCTGAAAGAGGAGATCAGCGCATTTTTGGAGTTAATGGGGAAATCCGATGACTTTCCTGAGCTGAGGGACAATAACTGGCTCTGTGACTTTGCGTATGCTGTGGACATATTTTCACACATGAATGAACTGAATGTGAAGCGACAGGGGAAAGATCAGTTTGTACATGACATGTACACAAATGTGAGAACCTTCAAATCCAAGCTGACCTTATTCTCCAGATAACTTTCAAACAAATCTTTCGCTCATTTCCCCACATTAGCCATGCAGAAAGAGGCCCCCCGAAACGCGAAGAAATACAGCAAATCACTGGATGACCTACACAGAGAATTCTGCCGTCGGTTCTCTGATTTTGAAAAAATTGAAAAGTCACTTCAGTTGGTGTCCTGTCCCCTATCACAAGATCCTGAAGCAGCACCACAGGAGCTGCAGTTAGAACTGATCGATCTTCAGTCTGACTCCGTGTTGAAGGAGAAGTTCAACTCTCTTAAACTGAATGACTTTTATGCTTCACTTGATGAGGCCAAGTTTCCAAACCTGCGGAGGACGGCACAGAAGATGCTAGCATTGTTTGGCTCGACCTACGTGTGTGAGCAGACATTCAGCCTCATGAACATCAACAAAGCCCGTCACAGATCTAAGTTAACGGACCAACACCTCAGATCTATCGTGAGAATTGCCACAACAAAACTTACTCCAGACTTTGATGCACTGGCAAAAAAGGGAGACCAACAACACTGTTCCCACTGAAAATGAATGTGAGTTTCTCTACTGTGTTGTGAAAAAAATGCATTTTGAGAATAGCATGATAGTAGTTTTTTTTTGTGAAATATTTTTTTACTGCCGTTAATAAATGCATTTTTTTTTCTCAAAAAGCCTTGCATATCCATGTTTTACTACCTATTAAAGGCCAAAACCTTTTATGCAATGGCCTTTACATGTCATTTATATTACTTCACACAAACACTACATCCATCTGCTCCTGGCACGGCCCCTCTGTCAAATTTTAGAACCCATTGTGGCCCACGACTCAAAAAGTTTGCCCACCCCTGGTCTAGATCAAACACAAAGTACAAGAGCATGACCTACAAACATATCTACAGGTTTCACTGGAAATAACTTCCTCTCCTGTTTGACTCAAAACTTAATTTCAGTTGCTCAGTCTAAATGTCTACACAGACAGACAGAGAGCGAGAGAGCGAGAGAGAGAGAGTGTGTGTGTGTGAGTGTGTGTGTGTGTGTGTGTGTGTGTGTGTGTGTGTGTGTGTATGTGTGAGTGTGTGTGTATAGATGTGAGTGATCTACTTATTGCTGTGTCCGATAAAAGCCCAGGTCTGAAGACATCTAAATGCCCCTAACGGAAACCTTTATTATGAGTGATGTAGTATGCAGTATTACAGTAAAAGTACTGCAGTATTATGAGTGATGTAGTATGCAGTATTACAGTAAAAGTACAGCAGTATTATGAGTGATGTAGTATGCAGTATTACAGTAAAAGTACTGCAGTATTATGAGTGATGTAGTATGCAGTATTACAGTAAAAGTACTGCAGTAATATTATATATGACATCATTAGATTATTAATAGTGAAGCATCAGTGTTAGAGCAGCATGTTACTGTTGTAGCTGCTGGAGGTGGAGCTAGTTTACACTACTTTATATACAGTTAGCTAGTTTACACTACTTTATATACAGTAAGCTAGTTTACACTACTTATATACAGTTAGCTAGATTACACTACTTTATATACAGTTAGCTAGTTTACACTACTTTATATACAGTTAGCTAGTTTATACTACTTTATATACAGTTAGCTAGTTTACACTACTTATATACAGTTAGCTAGTTTACACTACTTATATACAGTTAGCTAGTTTACACTACTTATATACAGTTAGCTAGTTTACACTACTTTATATACAGTTAGCTAGTTTACACTACTTATATACAGTTAGCTAGTTTACACTACTTTATATACAGTTAGCTAGTTTACACTACTTATATACAGTTAGCTAGTTTACACTACTTATATACAGTTAGCTAGTTTACACTACTTTATATACAGTTAGCTAGTTTACAGTACTTTATATACAGTTAACTAGTTTACACTACTTTATATACAGTTAGCTAGTTTATACTACTTTATATACAGTTAGCTAGTTTACACTACTTTATACACAGTTAGCTAGTTTACACTACTTAATATACAGTTAGCTAGTTTACACTACTTATATACAGTTAGCTAGTTTACACTACTTTATATACAGTTAGCTAGTTTATACTAGTTGTTCCTCCCTGAGCTACTACCTTATTGTGGTGGAGGGGTTTGGGTGTCCCAATGACCCCAGGAGCTCAGTTGTCGGGGATTTTATGCCCCAGGTAGGATCTCCCATGGCAAACAGGTCCGGGGGGAGGGGCCAGACAAAAGATAGCTCAGAAGACCCTAATAATGATTACGACAAATGGATTTTCGTGTCCCTTGTCCGGACACGGGTCACCAGGCCCCCCCCCCCCCCCCCCGGAGCCAGGCCTGGGGGTGGGGCTCGGGGGCGAGCGCCTGGCACAGCCCGAATAGGAGACATGGGACCCCGCTCCCACAGACCCACCACCAGTGGGAGGGGCCAAAGGGGTCGGGTGCAATGTGAGCTGGGCGGCAGCTGAAGGCGGGGACCTTGGCGGTCCGACCCTCGGCTGTTGCCTGTTGGCTTCATCAGACTGTGACCTCCAACTCTCACTGGATCGGTTCGCAACCAAGTGTGAAGCGGCCGGGATGAGAATCAGCACCTCCAAATCCGAGTCCATGGTCCTCAACCGGAAAAGGGTGGAGTGCACTCTCCGGGTCGGGGCTGAGATCCTGCCCCAAGTGGAGTAGTTTAAGTACCTCGGGGTCTTGTTCACGAGTGAGGGAAGGATGGAGATCGACAGGTGGATCGGTGCGGCGTCTGCAGTAATGCGGACTCTGCACAGATCCGTCGTGGTGAAAAGAGAGCTGAGCCGAAAGGCGAAGCTCTCAATTTACCAGTCGATCTTCGTTCCTACCCTCACCTATGGTCATGAGCTTTGGGAAAGGACAAGATGGCGGGTACAAGCGGCCTAAATGAGCTTCCTCTGTCGGGTGGCTGGGCTCTCCCTTAGAGATAGGATGAGAAGCTCAGTTATCCGGAGGGAGCTCGGAGTAGACCCGCTGCTCCACCGCGTTGAGAGGAGCCAGATGAGGTGGCTCGGGCATCTAATCAGGATGCCTCCCGGACGCCTCCCTGGTGAGGTGTTCAGGGCACGTCCCACCGGTAGGAGACCCCGAGGAAGACCCAGGACACGCTGGAGAGACTATGTCTCTCGGCTGGCCTGGGAACGCCTCGGGATCCCCTGGGAAGAGCTGGACGAAGTGTCTGGGGAGATGGAAGTCTGGGCTTCCCTGCTTAGGCTGCTGCCCCCGCGACCCGACCCCGGATAAGTGGAAGAGGACGGTACGGTACGGTAGTTTGCACTACTTTATATACAGTTAGCTAGTTTACACTACTTTATATACAGTTAGCTAGTTTACACTACTTTATATACAGTTAGACCATGAATCAGCATAAAACAGCTGTCAGCAGGTTCTGACTAAACTGTTTTAGTAATAGTTATGCCCTCTGAGCCATTGTTGGAAGTTTGTGTTATTTTCAACCTATTGTGTGTACCATTACACCTCTAATCTGGATCCATCTACACTAAATGTATGATAAAGTATATGTGAGGAAAATGGAGTGAAAGCTGTGCTCACCTGCACCTCTGCACTTTTATGTCTGATGGCCTCCTCTGTCTCTCTGATGTCCTGCTCCAAAGTATACTTCTCCCTGACACACACACAAACATATGCACACAAAGGTACACACAAGCATCATTATGTTAAAAGAAAGAATAATCATATAACCTTCAACTCCTGCTGTGTGCACACATCAACATGTAAGAGTATAAAGACAGTGGACTGGAATGCTATCAGGAGAAATGATGAAGAAGGTCAAATAAAATCATTAAAAAAATCATTTCATCCTTTAAATAGTCTTTCTCTAAGTACTGAACACACAGTAATATATAGTAAGTGTATCATTAATAGACTTTAGACTTTAACTAAGCTGATATATGATATGCTACCTTGACTTTTTGCCATGGATCTACACAATACTCAATAATGTCAACATGAAGACACATCTTTAGCATTTTATTTCAAAATGTAAACACTTTGATTTCTGTGGTGCCAGTCCATGGACGTTCAGTATCTGGTGTGTTTACCTGAGAGTATTCCACTGGGTAAAGGCAAGAGTGCTGACGCAGCATGGAGAATAAGTGGTGAACAAACAAAAAATTGATAAAAATACACACATCAAACGATGCTTGGATGGTTGAATGGTTGGCTGGGTGGAGTGATGGACAGATGCGTGAAGAAGGAAAGTAGCTGAATGAGGCAAAGCCAAGATGTCTAGTGAAGCTCATTCACAGCTGCCTGTTTCTGGTTTCCTTTAGTGAGCATTTTATTATCTATTGTTAAAACGGAACTGTTAAAAATGTATAAATGCAGTTACATTATCTTGTAATCTTCACTCACTGCTGTAAGGAGATGCTTAGAGCTAAGGTTATGCTTAATATAAGTCTCTACTGTTACACCCTTTATGTTGTTTACCAAAAACCAGAGTTCTGACTAATGTTGTAATTGACTGGTCAGAAGCTCTCCAACCTAACTTCTGATAGTATGAATGTGACAGACACAATGGCTCAGTACAATAGATGTTTAGGTTTTAAAGTCTGCAGCAGTGTTTTGCAATGAGAGCACAAAACACTAAGAAATGACAGACTAACAAGGGAAAACAGATGAAAGCTATGATGCTACTATTAATAACAAGAGCCTCTTTATTTTGTTGACCTAGTACATGTTGTATAGTGCTGGTCTACTGAAATAGTGTGTGTGCATTCTAACTTTCACACCACGTGTTCAAGCTGTAAATACTGATAATTACACATTACCTTTACCAACTACTGTGTTAACAGTGTCACGGCTCTTGTCAATCAGATGTATCTGTCTTTTTCATAAAACACCATTATGAATCAGTCTAGATGAGTATGCCAAAATGTAAAAATTCTTATCAGAAATCAATTTCAAATCAAATTTCTAAATGTTGTCTTATCATTTTGTAGTTTTGCAAAAGTGTGACTTCATGATTAAAAAGGCTGACACCAATAGGTGGTTTTTTCATGTTAGATTACAGAGGGGTTGAATGACTACTATCATGTAGAGTTGTGTGAAATATTTATGTATTTGGTAAGGTTTTGGAGATGTAACATACAAGGGAATTCCTCCTTGTATTTGTGTAAAGACAATAATGGTACATTTAAAAAAGGAGTTTAAATAAAAATAAATAAAATGGCACAATGGTACTTTGTGTCACTCTGGCAGAAGATTGTAATCTTCTGTAGTAAAGACTTGCACATCATATTTCATTCATGAAGGAAACCCAATAGAAGTACATCCATGGGGGCTTGTATTGATCTTTAATAAGATTCTCAAGTTGGCATGATATGAAAGCACTGAAAAAAGGGCTCACAGGTATTATACCGTGCAACACCAGAAAAAAACATTGCCGTATCATTTTGGATGTTGCATTATCAATCAATAATGTGGGGAAATCAGTTTCGTTGAATAAGTATGACATTTTGATCAGCTTGAAATCAGATTAGATTTTTTTCAGGGGGGTTGGTTCAGAATTCTGTACTTCTAAAATACAGAAGAAAGACCAAACCAGGATCATATTACTCATATACTATCAGTATACTGTAGGAAGTGATGAAAGCCTGGATGCAGGTGATGAAATTGGATTACTGGAAGAACTAATGTCAGAGGTCAGGAGGTGTGTGAGCTGTTGAAGTGATAGATTTGATTAACAGTAAAGAGCTTTTGACAGATAACTTCACAAGTACAAAGAATACCTATTAGGGCTGGGCCGATAAGCTTTTGTGCCGATTCGATTCTTTAACGATTTTTGGGTCCCGATTTGATTTAAATTGCGATTCTGATTAAACAAGTATTGTGATTCGATTTTACCAAGTATTGCGATTTTATATTTCAATCATTGTGATTTTCTTTCCTTAAACAAGAACAGGTTGAACCAAACACTTGATAATACATCATAAGTCATATTTACAAAAAACAACACACACATCACATCAGTTTGTGAGATTTATTTTTAAAACTGTGCACCTGCCCTCACAAAAAACATTCTCATCCGCCAACATCTTACAATAAACTAAACTGCTACATTTAGCTGGTCTTTAGAAGAAAAAAATAAAAAAATAAAAAATAAATAAAAATTGATTCTGGTATGAGAATCGATTTTTAAAAATCGCCAGAAAAAAATTGCGATTAATATAAAAATCGTTTTTTTTTGGCCCAGCCCTAATACCTATTAATGAAAAACATTTGTAACTGTTGCTACTGTTATAATATATTGTTATTAGCTAAAGAAGTTATTGAACTACACCTGTACACAGCTGTAAACATTTTTGCATTGATGCTTAAATAACACTGATTTCATCTTCAATTCATATTCTACGCAGCTTTGAAGCGGATGTGAAACTAAAAGCAGTGCACACTTGTGGTGCTTTCATGTTATCTGGGTTCAATCAGTAATATTGTTTGTTACCTCTGCAACTGGGCTATCTCCTGGCTGATGTCATCCAACTCCTTGATGCCAGTGAACTCCCCTGAACCCACCGAACTAGAGCTGTCCTGTAGAGAGGGACAGGCAGACAGACCCAGAGAAAGGAAGGGGAGAAAGACAAAAAAAACACAACACAAGGACTGATTGGTAAAGTAAACTTCATTTGTTGTTGAAGAATGTGGGATGATGAGCCATGTGAAGGAGAAAGAGGTAAAGAGAGGATAGGAGAGAAACCACCGGTCATAAGAGGAGCAGCACAGAGGTTTGAATCAGCAGGTGGCACCAACATGTGGGGAGTGTCACCACCACTGACTAACTGCCAAGGAAGGTAAAGATTCAAGATTCCTAAAAGCTTTTTTTAATTATTATTAATATTTTTCAGCACGCCTTCAAGAAAATTTAAAGTCTGTGTAAAATAAGAACAAATGTGTTCTGAGTTTAACATACCACAGAAAAGTGTGTTGTTAACCACCCTGCCAAATTTGAATGATTAAAAAAATCACCAAATATATGAAATTAGGCTTCAAACTTGTATAAAACTCAGTCTCTTTCTCTGCTGCCAAACACTGTGGGGGTGACCGCCAAGTTCACTGAAACCCCGCCCCCTACCAAGTGTCACCTGTCAATCAAAGTCGCCACCTCTACCAGAAACATGGACGCTACGTCTTTCTGCTTTCTGCTGCTACCTCAGCTGCTAGATTGGCAGCTAACTCGGCGGCTAACTGTAGACTGTAGTAGTAGTAGTAGTAGTGTGAGCTAAATGTATATACCTCTACAGCAGCAGGGGCGGGTTTATGCTAGCTCCACAACTCAAATCTAAATGGTTGAAATGCTTTTTACACCTTTTTTAGAAATACATTTATGACATATTTAATATATTTAGAAGAAAATGTCTGAATTCACTTTACACAGTCTTTAAAAAAGTTGTCATGCAGGAGGTTTAACAAAACAGCCCTTTGTTAAACAGGAAGACTGTTACACTAAATGAAAGAACACAGGATGCGCCCTGTAAGCCAGGGTCACATACAACTGCTACCCTAAAACTGCAGCTGCTCCATCAAAAGTACTTGTTTGAATATTGAATCTTCTCTTGGTCAGCAGACAGTTGGCAGGGTGAAACAAAGTCACTGTACTGTATTGGAATGGAGAGAAACATCTTGCCAATGCTTTCCAGTAATCAGGCTGAACAGCCAGCTACTGAAAGCATTTTTTTAATCCAATGTAGGTCCATGTTACCTACCCACAACTTGAACATTATAGCCTGGGAGAGGAGGAGAAGATGAAAGGAAGAAACATCAGCAGCAAAAAGAGTTAGAATCAGAGAGAACAACAGTGGGCAGTAAATGTCTTTCATTTCATTCATCTGCCTCTCCTCAAATGTTGCTTTTTTCATGTCTATGTTGGTTTTCAAGTTGTCTTCCTCCAGATAAGCACATCTGGCAGATAGAGAAACTGATGAAGCTAAAGCACAGCATGTTTAGACGTCTACACCTTGATTAAGCAAAGAGCAGGAAAGAGATGAGAGGTGGAGAGACAAGGAGGAAAAGTATTGACTCACCCGTCTCATCTCAGACAGCGCAGCCATCTCTGAACCCACTGGAGTCATGTATCCTGACATACTCTGCAGCCATGAACAGATCATTTAGTTACTGACAATGATCATAAGTTCAAACTCCATCCCTTTTTAAAACAGAATGATTGTCAACTTAAAAGTCAGCAGTACTGAGCAAGGTTCTTGTTCTTTATCCTTGCTGTCCCTTAGTTTTATGTCATGCTTGACAGTGAAGATATAAAGTAAAAGAATAAACCATATAAGTAGTCACGTAAGGGCCCCACCTAGTCTGATGGGTGCTGCTCAACTTCAAAGAAAAACTATTAAATAAATGAAACCAAATTAGCCCATGGGTGCCCTTCTTCTTTTTCCTCTCTGAGATAACAAATGAACAAATAAGAAAATAAAAAAAGAAATCCCTGTTCCTCACATCTTTTCATCTGTGTGCATTGAAAGTGAGGGGTGGGATACTGTTTAATGTACATTACAGCCCAAATATATGATCAGTTGTCAAGAGGCAGATATTCACACTTTAATTCATAAATGGAAAAGTTAAAACCTTCAGATGCACAAGGAAGACAATGGAGAAAAGAGGAGGAGGAGGAAAAGACGCCCAATATAGAGATATTTTCTCTTTAGTTAACATTAAAGTGCTGTTTTGTTTAGCAGCAATAAAGCTAATGCTAGATAACAATGCTGAAGGATATGAGACTGAATGACAAGCCAGCAGCTGACCATCTGTGCTGAGGTCTCACTTACCAATATCAGTGATAATGGCTAACACACTATATCCATAAAAACATACATTTCTGCACTAGGTTGCACCAACTATGTGTAAGCTGGCATTAGCTACTTGGCATTGCATGATGTCTGTAGTGATAGTAATGAAATATAATATCCATAAATTAGGTCTCTACTGGATTACTGGGTTGAAAAATGTCATCCGATTCATGGTAAATTACGATTTAGGGGCCAAACGATCGGGGGGAAACAATCTTTAATAATAATGAGATAGCGCTCAATAACAAAGGTTTTATTTTGAAAAGCTTAGACCGGAAGCCACTGGAAGCCTCCGCAGCTCCATTAGTTTGACAGAAAACACTGTGCTGAAACACACAGTGAAATGTTGTAACTGTAAATAAAAGTGCAGAGTTTTCAGCCTGCGTCAGATGATGCTGAGTTTACTGACTTATTATTAAAAGCAGGATGTGATGTGTGAACTATCGTCATGGTAACTCGCTCAGCTCTAATATCTCTGCTCATTTTCTGCTGTGTGTTGTGTTAAGCAGCAGATAAAAGGCTGCTGTTGGGAGAGAACAGTAATTAAGCTGAATGGACAAGAAATGTCCAATAAATACAGCATGTTTCTAAAGTTGAAAAAAAAAAATCATTTCTAATAATCGTGATTTAAATTTTGACCCAAATAATTGTGATTATGATTTTTTCCATAATCGAGCAGCCTTATGAGAAACTCCATGTTTGTGCTATAATAAGCTTGATATCTACTCTATAACTGTCCAGATGCACTCAGGAAATATTTGCAGAAGCCTACAGCTGCTGGAGAAGAGACATCTGATCCTCCATCTACACCTAATCCTGATCTCCTCTTGGGCACCAACCCTGGCAATACTTACTCACATTTACCAGCTAATGGGCATAAAATGATAGTGACCACATAGAAACAGTTGGCTTCACATTTCTATGGAAGATAAGAGAGTAACTGAAGACTACACAAACCCAGAGTTACCAGCAGTGATTTGTAGAGAAGATAAATATGTTTATATATGTGACATTCATATACTGTACAGATATATGATACACTCAGGTCTAGTAAACATGCACTCTGTGTGTGTGTGTGTGTGTGTGTGTGTGTGTGTGTGTGTGTGTGTGTGTGTGTGTGTGTGTGTGTGTGTGTGTGTGAGTGAGTGACTTACTGGTACAGGAGTGCCTCTCTCAGAAGGGGGGATCATATCAGTGGTCAGGGCCTGTGGGGGGTCGATGCCCTTGCTGACTTTTTGCTGGATGAGATGCATGGCAAGGGCGAACTGCTCCCGGGTCAGCTTACCTATCTGTCTGGTGTCTGCCAGAGCCCTGCAGACATTCAACACACACACACACACACACACACACACACACTGTAGTAACTCACTTAAACTGAGCACACTGTGCTTTAGGTGCTCTAGGATCGAGATGGAAGCAGAGTCTGGCTGACGTTTGAAGGGACAAGAACTGAACTGTTTGCACATGTTGCTCTATGTTTTTTATAGTTGTACATAGAAGAAGTTAAATTTGCTATAAATATGTTCAATCTGACCTTTGATATGTAAAAAAAGTCTGATTTAGCAGGATCAATTCTATCACAAAAACTAGCAGCTTCATTTTCTAAGCACTTTTCTGACAGTGGAAGATCTCATTTTCCACTTTCTAATAAGGCAACCTTTATAAAGCATTTGTGAGTTGTAAGCAATGGTTTTATTAAGTGTTAGTAATTAAGTTATTTAGTTATTTACTAATGTTTTATAGTTCAGGTATACTTTTGAATAGCCCGAATATGAAAAAAAAACTCAGGACTATATGAATATTAACCCTTCAGAAAAGGACTGCAGAGGATCAACTTTATAAATGGATTATCAACATTTATAACATCAACCAAAAATGTGTTCTCATTATTGATTGATAACTGATCTATGAAACACCAGTAATGATTTATTACCCATTAATAAAGCCAAGAAATAAAAACACAGCACATATGAAAGATGAGTGGGAGCTTAGCGGAGTTTCTACCATATATGGGCAAGGATGTTCTGAGAAAGTCCAGACTGTATGAAGATGTCCTTTACTTCCTGTCCACTGACAAAGCCGTCCAGATCGGCATCCGTCTTCAGGAAGATGTCGTCATAGCGACCGCGGTCTGACACAGGCACTACCCAGTTGAGTGAATGCTGAGATAGAGACATACAGACAGAGAACTAGTAACACATTGTGATTGTATGCTTCTGCCAACCAGTCAAGTTGCATGTATACACACATATAATATTACTGGAGTGTGTGTACATCAGTGTGGTTAATAAAATGTATATCACCTGTCCAGACTTGAGTGTGTGTTTGGGAGACAGGCTGCCGGTGCTGTTGAGTGAGTTCATGCTGCCGTGTGAAGGTGTGGAGCGCAGTGAGTCTTTGGGTGGTGGAGGGCTTGCAGGCAGTCCAGGCACAGAGCCCACCACTGAGCCCAGACTCTTCTTCCTCTTGGATGGAGGGATGAGAGAAGAGGGCAGAAGTGCAGGAACTGGCTCCTTCTCCAGGGCTCGGTACACAAGGTGCATGGCCTGGGAGAACACACCACAAGAGTAAACATTTATTGATTCAGCATTTGATTGTGCTGTTTTACTACTTAATGGAAAAAATGCTGATACTAGAAATGTTACATGACTTTGAAAATACACTTCTAGAACATTACTGAGAATTGTAATTAAGAACGATATACTCCCTAACACTGCACTCAATATCCAGTTTTGACAGATAAATAATCAGGCAGTAAAATACACATCAGATACCGTTAATCAGAATATCAATAAACATATGTAAACACATGCAATATATATCACATTTATCTGTTCCAAACCAGAGGTAGCATTCATTCGCCTTGACAATATCTGAAAATGAGATTTGGTATCACTCCTCAAATGGTGCTGACATTTAGGTTCAGGAACTTGCCCTCAGAGCAGCTATACCTTAAAGCAGTGGTTCTCAAATGGGGGTACTTGAAGGCACTCCAGACGGTACATGAGATTTTTAAAGATATATATATTTCAAAAATAGCATCAATTCAAAAATCCTTTAAAATGAATCATGAATTCAGTTTAAAAACATATCTATATTATAATCCTAAAAGATGTTGATAATTATTTTTAAGTGCACAAATCTTTATTCTATCTTTTTATTTCCAAATAGTTCAAGAGAATGCAATGTTTTGCACAGTTACAAATCAGACACTCCCGGAATCTGGAGCGCACAAGCAAGAGAGGGCACTAGAGTGACTGAGTGTGTGTGTGTGTGTGTGTGTGTGTGTGTGTGTGTGTGTGTGTGTGTGTGTGTGTGTGTGTGTGTGACTATCACACAGCGTCGTACCTAAATCTTCTAAACGTGTAGTTCACACTACATAAAACTAGAAAGTCTGTGCTGCATCCTGTGCACGCATGCACGCGCACAGAAAACGATGGGTTTTCTATCGCTTTTGTGCGTCATATCAATGATATCATGTCACTGAGTGGATCATTAACCTTGTTGCAGTGTGCTCCCTTATAATTAGTGAACTATCAGCTTCTACCTGCTCAGATCTCACAGTCAGCAGTAGGAGAGGAGGAGAGCAGCAGGGGAATCTAGCACACATAGTTTGTATGGTAGCCTACTGATGGAAAAAGTAAAACTGGTAACTACAAAAATAAACCATTATTATTATTTATCTTTTATTTATTGTTCCAACAGCTCAGGTCGACTGAACAACAGAAAATACATATTTTTGTGTAGTATACATGTGTATGTTATTTTGTTAAAGCTATCAGACATTACACTATTTCTGAGAGCACTGAGTAGTCAGAACACTTTACTTATTATTTAAAAACATATTGGTTAATCTATTGAACAATTCATTACATTGACACAGACTGATGTGCATTGTTTATGGGAATGTCATTCATGGTTTATCATCTCTAGAAGTGTATGATTCAACTTGTTTGTTTTTTAAGAAGGAAAAGAAAACTGCAATTATTGATTATATCAATCGCAATACTTGTAGAATTGCAATTATCGAGAATCGTGATACAAATCGAATTGGCACCTTAAAATTGTGATACAATCGAATCGTGACCAAAGCATATCGTCCCACCCCTAGTTGGCTATATATATTTTTTCTTATTGGCAATAAATGTCCTGTGCAAAGCCAACGTCCTCTCTGCTGTAGACCAACATTGTTATCTACAAATGATTAAAAATCTGTCAATGACCCACATCTCTGCACTCTGAGTATTACACATGTTGTGTATCAATTCTACAACTTAATATAGGAGTGAACACAGCAGGTCAGGATGAAGTGGATCTAATGAGCAAAAGCCATAAGAAAAACAAGTAAGATGCACTTACCACTGCAAACTCATCTCTGTCCAGATGGCCATCTTTATCTATGTCACTCAGGTCCCAAACCTATCAGCACGAATCAATATGATGGTGTAATATGGATACAATCAGAATAAAGACTACACAGTGCACTAACAACAGTGAGGGGATTCATCATACTGTGTATAATAACTGAAGGAATAACTACATTGTTTAAGGAGACCTATTATGCTTCATATGTTTAATGTTACAGTGTCAGATGTTCTTTTTAAAATTGGCCAATGTGTCAAATAATGAGGTAAATGTTGTAATCCCTGTGAATTAAAATAACTGGCCTTGAACTCTAAATAACCAAAAATTAAACATTCACAACTGGACAGAAGTGTAATTAGTCCTCTTTAAAAATGTTTCATTTCAGTTGTAAGATCATGTTTGAAAAAAGCATGTTCTATAACAAACTACACATCAGCATATCATCTGTAAACAAGAATTCAACCAGCCACAATGATATTAACGCTGAATTTACTACATTACATATTTAGTGAGAAACACAATATCATTATGTTACAATTTCTTTTAAATATTGTAATCTTCAAATGAAGAAAGCCAGACTCAGTAGAATAAAACACAGTGAAAGTCCATACCTTCCCAAGAACATCCAGAGGTAGCTTGGAGTTGATTAGGACTGGTTTGACCTTCTCTCCTGACAGCAGGCCATTGACTGGTGCCAAACTTTCAAATATTCCATCAAATTTACTCTTCTCCTCGGGCTGCGAATGAAACACACAAGAGTTATGGCTCTGACTTACTGCAATATTACAACCTGCAGGCAGATACCAATATTGATACTTTAAAAGTAAAAATACTGTACTAATTATATAATAATAAATAACATATAATATTATACAATTTTCCATTTTTTTTCCCTGCAACCCAAAACTGTACTGACCCAAAACCAAGGTACAAATTCACCAAACTGTGACAGACTGAAATAATGACTGCTTTATTACACTATGTGTGTGTGTGTGTGTGTGTGTGTGTCTGTGTGTGTGTGTGTTCATACACACCCTGACAGCCCAGTGTAGCTCACTGGAAGTAGGAGCTGTGCTGCTTAGAGACGGACTGCTTGTGTCCTTCTGAAAAAACAAACACAGATTTTATTCTCATACTGAGCTTTTGCTACAATCATGAATAACATAAGCCATTAATCCTTGGTAGTTTTGTGATAATGTGTCACATGAATCACAACTTTCAAGTAGTCTTCTGTGTATTGGACCCTCTTTGAATTTTCTGCAATTTATCATCTTTTTTTAAATGTTTTTTTGTCTTCTTTTGTCCCTCCTGCATTCTTGTAATATAGTTTTACTGTTGTAAAGTGCACTGAGACTCCATGGTGTGATAATGCATTTTAAATAAACTTTGACTTGACACAACTTCAAATAACTAAATGTTATATTAGACCACTTTCACACAGCAGGCACATGCTGGGCCTACGTTTTAATGAGACAGCTGACACTCTGCTGTTCACTATTAGGCAAGGGAAGGCAGCTTTATTTATATAGCGCATTTCATACATAATGGCAACTCAATGTGCTTCACGTAAAACAAACATTTAACAGTAAGAATTGGAAATGAAAAAAACATAAAAACATGAGCAAAGACTACAGTCTGCTCAAAAGCACAGTGTCAGGGCTCGTTTTTTTTAAATGACTTGTCCAGGTACATAAATCACTTATCTTGGTAAAAATAACAATGACTGACTTTTTTCCATTTTGTTTGCATATGCAGATGAATAGTTTACAGTGGGGCAAAAAAGTATTTAGTCAGTTCTCCCACTTAAAAAGATGAGGCCTGTAATTTTCATCAGAGGTATACCTCAACTATGAGAGACAAGATGAGAAGAAAAAAAATCCAGAAAATCACATTTTCTGATTTCTTAAGAATTTATTTGCAAATTATGGTGGAAAATAAATATTTGGTCAATAACAAAAGTTCATCTCAATACTTTGTCATATACCCTTTGTTGACAATGACAGAGGTCAAACGTTTTCTGTAAGTCTTCACAAGGTTTTCACACACTGTTGCTGGTATTTTGGCCCATTCCTCCATGCAGATCTCCTCTAGAGCAGTGATGTTTTGGGCCTGTTGCTTGGCAACACGGACTTTCAACTCCCTCCAAAGATTTTCTATGGGGTTGAGATCTGGAGACTGGCTAGGCCACTCCAGGACCTTGAAATGCTTCTTATGAAGCCACTCCTTCATTGCCCGGGCGGTGTGTTTGGGATCATGGTCATGCTGAAAGACCCAGCCACGTTTCATCTTCAATGCCCTTGCTGATGGAAGGAGGTTTTCACTCAAAATCTCACGATACATGGCCCCATTCATTCTTTTCTTTACACGGATCAGTCATCCTGGTCCCTTTGCAGAAAAACAGCCCCATAGCATGATGTTTCCACCCCCATGCTTCACAGTAGGTATGGTGTTCTTTGGATGCAACTCAGCATTCTTTCTCCTCCAAACACGACAAGTTGAGTTTTTACCAAAAAGTTCTATTTTGGTTTCATCTGACCATATGACATTCTCCCAATCCTCTTCTGGATCATCCAAATGCTCTCTAGCAAACTTCAGATGGGCCTGGACATGTACTGGCTTAAGCAGGGGGACACGTCTGCCACTGCAGGATTTGAGTACCTGGCGGCGTAGTGTGTTACTGATGGTAGCCTTTGTTACTTTGGTCCCAGCTCTCTGCAGGTCATTCACTATGTCCCCCTGTGTGGTTCTGGGATTTTTGCTGACCGTTCTTGTGATCATTTTGACCCCACGGGTGAGATCTTGCGTGGAGCCCCAGATCGAGGGAGATTATCAGTGGTCTTGTATGTCTTCCATTTTCTAATAATTGCTCCCACAGTTGATTTCTTCACACCAAGCTGCTTACCTATTGCAGATTCAGGCTTCCCAGCCTGGTGCAGGTCTACAATTTTGTTTCTGGTGTCCTTTGACAGCTCTTTGGTCTTAGCCATAGTGGAGTTTGGAGTGTGACTGTTTGAGGTTGTGGACAGGCGTCTTTCATACTGATAATGAGTTCAAACAGGTGCCATTAATACAGGTAACGAGTGGAGGACAGAGGAGCCTCTTAAAGAAGAAGTTACAGGTCTGTTAGAGCCAGAAATCTTGCTTGTTTGTAGGTGACCAAATACTTATTTTACAGAGGAATTTACCAATTCATTCATTAAAAATCCTACAATGTGATTTCCTGGATTCTTTCCCCCCATTCTGTCTCTCATAGTTGAAGTGTACCTATGATGAAAATTACAGGCCTCTCATCTTTTTAAGTGGGAGAACTTGCACAATTGGTGACTGACTAAATACTTTTTTGCCCCACTGTATATGACTCAATTTATGAATTTTATTCAAACCATTACTTTATTCATTGCTGTTAATCTTGATCCTGAGGTACAAAACACTTTGTAAAGTCAGTTTCAACATGAGTTGTATAGATTAATAGTGATGATTGACAGTGTTTCTCCTAAGATTGTTTTATTGGGGAGGGGCAGTGAGCTCAAATGAAACAAGTGCACATAAAGGTAAATAAATATGAATAATATTTATCTGCAACACATAAATAAATGTAGGTGTTATTGAGGGATAGATGGACCAATCAATCTACATTCTCCCAGTGTCAATGTGATTCTTAATGTACATCAATGTTTGTAATAACAAAATAACATTCATTTGTTCAAATAGTCAGATGAATAATGAATGATTAATGAGACAGAACTTTATCTTGTGTGGTGTTCATTACAGTAAAACACATCAGCAGCACTAAGCACTGACAGCAGCAGCAACACACTTTTGTTACTTGTTGTCTTTTGTCTGACTTTATTATTTGGTGCTGCTCATGTCAGTTAATGTAATATATGATCCTCTGAACTTGGATTAATTCATCTGTCCCATGAAAGCAGCTTCAGCACAGAGGGTTTGTTTGTTTTACACACCTGTGTAGCTGATGGTGGTTTGTTGGTCTGTGTTAAGAGTAACAATCATCTCCATGTCTCATACCAGGATATAATGTTCAAACAGAAAACATGCATGTAACCTCCACTACAACACACTATATACAGTTTATGCATCACACAAGCCTGGTGTGCTTCCACTATCCTGCTAGATTATGGTTCCATTTGTTCCATTTTGGGTCAGGAAATGATAGAGAAAACACAAAAAATCCACTAGTCCCAGACAAGCCTCCTCTGTCTGGATCACACACATTCTTTCTATTTCTCACTCTGTCTATAGTTACTATTTGCAAGCAAGTCGTTGGTATCATTTCATTTATATCTATTCCAGGTAGCATGGCCAGGCCACCAAAAAGCCAGGCAGCCTCCGGCCCACATCCAAGCCGGGTGAGATAATATTACTGAGGCTAGACATAAAGAATTGTTGGGTATAAGTGCTGATATAATACTGAAGTGCTGAAATGAAGACAAGTGATAACTGGACTAACATGAAATACATACAGACTCTATTATCCACTTGCTTTTTTCTCTTTTTTACTTATGAGATCATCTTGTAAATGATGCTACTCACTTCCACTAATGCTAGCTGTTCATCTAATTATTTCTTCTGGTTCAGCCTGTTGACTCTTTCTTTTTTTACAGTAAGAGTGACTATGCTGACATATGTATTGCACGTATAATGATTTTAAATATCAATGACCAAAACATAATAATGAATACATTCAGTATTTCTGTAATGTGTATATCCTGATTGAGCTATTGAGCAGTGTATATCAAGTATCTGCTTTGTGAGCTTGAATGATGAAGTCATACTCACAAACTTGGGAGGAGGGACTGTGAGGTTGAGGCTGGACAGACTGACTTCCTGACCGCTCTGAGCACAGGCCACGAGCCGCAGAGCTACATAAAAGCCCTGAGAGAGAAAGAGCGAGAGAGAAAGAGAGAGAGAGAGAGAGAGAGAGAGAGAGAGAGAGAGAGAGAGACTAATGAGTGTGGCTGATCTGTCACAGGCTACTTCTGGGTACAAATCTCTGACTCAGGACCAGTTCATCGGGAACAGCTTGATCAATATGGGACAAAAGCTGTGTCCCCAATTGGTAAAAAGCAGATTTTTGGGTCAGTGGTTCAGGTTAGGGTAAGGTTGAGGGTTATATAAGTAGTGGTTAGTATACAGAAGATAAATGTAAGTCTATGTGAGACACAGACACACAGCAGAGGAAAGAAGCTGCAGCATGGTGACTGTAAATGACACCAAAATGTAGTGACTCAGCACTATTTTTCTGTTCATTCGGCTGTGGCTCTGTGCAAAACTGAAAAGCCTGATTTTTATCAATTGCATACACATTTTGGCAAATGTTATGATATGGTTATTTTTATTATTATTCAGATGTGATAAAAATAAATATTTATATACAAAAAAAATGTAATTTAAATGTATAAAGTTCAAATGAATGTTTGCTGTTTTCCACTTACTTTTTACAACAGCTGCAACATGCTGGAAATGTCTCATTTATGGGTATATAACTATAGATATATACAGTATATGGCCCATATAAACTGTGTTGTATTGGGGAGACATTCACTATTACACTATATACATGTCATTATTTGTCAAGTATTTTTGTCAACAAGTATTTTTCTGCTCATGAGATTTTAAAAAATGGTTGCATGCACTGTGATCCCCACATCCCCATGTGAAGCACGTATGTGAAACACATGAGCAGACTGTTTCCTACCTGTTTGTCCAGATAACCTTTACCATCAGGATCAGCCAAATCCCAGATCTAAAATACAAGACACAAACTCAACGTGAGGATACACATCTTCTTTAAATGAGCCTGACCTTTGACCTCACTGAGGAGGTCTGTGGCAGAAAGGCCAATTTGTAATGTGATGAAATGTATAAACAGAACTAACAACACACACTTATGGGGCGTTCACACCAAAAGCTCCTGACGCGGAAAAAATCACTTGAATCGCTTCTATCACATCGCTTGATCATAAATATCAATTTCTGGATCATTGCCTCATTCGCACTTGCATCATGGATGCAACGTCAGGAGAAACTCGCCACTGATTGGATGCTGCGGTGCGATGTCGCCAAAAAAGGTCAATTTTTTCAACTTTATTTGCGCAGCTTCAGACGCTTCCATTTACATTGATTTTCTATGTAGACTTGCTGCTCAATACACTTTTGGTGTGAACGGCCCTTTAAACACAGTCCTTGTCCTAGTCCTGGTGTGGAGTATGAATAGAGAGAGTGTGACAGAGAAGTTCAAATCATGCTTGCTCCTGACCAATCACTGTCTGGCTGTTATTTACTCTTTACTACTACTTCATGTACACATTATCTACCATCAGTCACCATACAACTACGAATCAATAAACCATATTGCTCTTTAAACAAATGAATTGGTTACTGGTATGTACAGAAATGTGTGTATGTGGTGAAGCACAGGGGGGTAACATGATACCCTATGTAAACAACGCTGGTTACAAAACACTGAAATATAAATATAGAAAATATTATATCCAGACATGACTGAAAATATGATCCTGCTGTTAGAGCCATGACCTGCGACAGAGACACAGTTTTCTAACACCATGTTTGGCTCCAAAATGTCCTGATAGTTTTGTGCTGTCATTGTGTCCTGCACAGATTGAAGGCAGCCAGTTCCCTGAGGCAGCAAAGCAACCCCAAAACATCACTGAGACTCCTCACACGCACGCACGCACGCACGCACACACACACACACACGCACACACACGCACACACACACACACACACACACACAGTGGTAGGCTGTATAAATGTGATCACACCTAAATCCAGTCACAACAATGCCACTGTGAATCCATCACCAATAATAATGTGTGTGTCTTCTCCCCAGAGCAATCCCAGCAGCCTCTAGTTACACCTGTCACAAACTAAGTCATGTGATTATACTAATATTTCATCATTAGCTCTGTTCTTAGTGTTTAAAACAGCAGATTCAGTTTGTTTATGAGCACACAGCACTGAAAGAGTCAACACAGATGGGGAGTTGTGATACATGAGCATTTCCTCTGATAACATTCAAGGTCTGCTACAATGTCAGATTTCAGAGTTTAAAGAAAAACTAACTCTTGATAAGTGAATGTCAGAGAGACGTATGATTCCCCAGCTCCATTTTCTCCTTCACAAAATCCATTTCTCACCCATGTATACATTTTTACATTTCATTACCCTTTAAATATGAGCATGTGCTGTAATGCACAGAAAAGAACAGGTTATTAATCACATACAGCAATACAAACATAATTCCATTCAGAGTCCAACTAAAACCAAAACAGACACAAAGTAAACTCTAGGATGAAATAAGTCTGTTACACACATTCACCCTGTGAGGAAAAGCTTCTCTGTCACTACAGACACTGACCTCATACTGCACCATAAACCCTCCAACACACACACACACACACACACACACACACACACACACACACACACACACACACACACACACAGGAAGCAGTGTCCTGTCTCATTACTACACATAAACTAAGTACAACACAATTCCAAAATAAATTGAGGGTAGAAGATGTAATCTGATTACTTGATATTGGACTTCCTCACAAGAAGCTGCTATCTTGTGCACATATAAACATACTGACTGACAGTAGTACTTTAAATAATTGTTATGACAACAACAACAACAACAACAATAACAAAGCAGGGCTGCAATTTACATCTATCTGCTGATTATTTCCTTGATTAATAGATGAATCGTTTGGTCTATAAAATGTCAAAATGGTAACAATGTTTACTATGATTTCCTAGAGTCACTAGTTACTTTTTAAAATGTCTTGTTTTATTCCAAACAGCAGTCCACAAACCAAACACACTGAGTTTACTATCATGTATAACAAAGCATGAAATCGCATTCAAGAAGCTAAAACCAACTAATATCATTTTTTGGCATATTTGTTTAAAAAAATGAATAATGAGCTAATCAGCTAATCATTGCAGTTCTACAATAAGCTACACGTGCTGAATCCAGCAGATAGACCAAACATTCAAACCATCAGCCAATACAGAGAAAAAACATACAGTGGAACTTTTATTAATACCTACCTTTCCCAATGTAATGTCAGGAAGTCCAGACTTCTTTAAGAACAAGGCAGCTTCTGTGGGTCCTACTCTCCCTGTATTCCCTGGATCCACCTGAGAACAGACACACATATCACAGTCTCACTGCTTTGTGTCATATTTACAGTTTTTGATTTTCAATACTATACTGAACTCTCTGTCAAAAATGTAAACTGTCCATCATACATGCTTCACTCAAATGAATCATCTTACCTGTCTATAAAAGTTCTCAAATACAGGGTTCCCACTTGTCAACTGTGGTAGAGACACAATGTTATTACATTAGGAAACAAGTACTTGTCAGCTTCCTTCAGCTACACGCACTGATAACATGTCAACAATGATATAAACTATGTCAATAACTGGACTGACTTAAATATCAATAACTAGGCCTAGAGAGGAGATCTTTTAGATGCTCATATCATTTCAATTTGACTCTGAACGCCCTAGTCCTGCTGTTTACTATCACTAACAAAGATATGATATGATGTGATATGATATGATATGATATGATATGAAGTGACCTCTCGGTGATTGTGTGCTCATCATCCTCACCATGAACTGAGCCATCAGCATCACTCATCAAACCTTAGCTAAGGTTAGCTTGTGCTAGCCTGCTGAATAGCCTACCTTCAACTCTGACAGGCGTTATTCCATCAACATTCAACACTACACAGCCTGGAAACAAGCTATGCTAGCTAAGGTTTGCTAGCTTAAGGACTTCACTGAACGTTATCATCATGTTCAGAGCTTTGTCAACGTCCCATGTATGCGCACAGGTCAGCCTGCCACTAACTTACTGTACAGTGTCCAAGGTGCGTCTTATCTTTACATGTGTAATTAATACATTAACTGAATGTTATGTCGTAAAGAAATAGCTACACAGCTAGCCAGCGCCAGCTGAGGCTAACAAGCCCGCTACCTAACGGTACTGCAACAGGCCTTATTCCAGCTCACTGCTTCATTTCTGGCTGCATTTCAGGGCGAACTCATATCTTGTTCAAAGTACAATCAAAAAGCAATGTCATGAATGAGAAGTGGTGGGTCATGTTATGAATGATGTTAGCTTAAAGTAGAAGTATAGAGGCGTAAATAGCTGTATCTTTACCTGGGTGAGGGATGTGAGAGCTGCCATCGTCCCTGTTGCTGCGGGAACGCACCCAGCTACCCACCCTCCCTCTCCGAGGCAACACTCCCCCTAGCGGACAAACCTGGGCCTCACACTCAAGGAAAAGAGCGCATCCGAAACTGCATTAAAGATTTTCCCATTTTTTATTGCCTTCCTTACTTGGAAATGAATGAGTTTTCTAACCCAATGCAAATCTTTGAATATATATTTCGACACGCATTTTAATTCGGCCTAATTATTTTACAAGCTTAGTGTTATAGCTCTAATTGGCTCCCTTTCATTCACTGCTGGGAATACAACTAATGCAATATGATACACTTGAAAATCTTTTTTAAAAAGAAATGCATCAACCGTGACAATAAAGGAAATAGCAATAAATGAATAATACATTTTATTTATGGAGTAGCCTACTTTTCAATGCCAAAAGTCAAAGATGCCTTGTGACTGTGTTGTCATGAGACTTGAACCACACTCCAGTAAATATGAAGCTGTTTCATTTGTTATCTACCCTAGCAGATAAACATAACCTGATAAGTCCAGTGTTATGTGTATTTGAGAATGCATCATCATCATTCACAATAAAACATCACATTAGTTCTTGCTTACGTGTGCTTCTGTTAAGCTGCTCTGTAACGGTTTGTTAGTCGCTTTGTTCAGTCGTAGTTTGCTTTGCTTTTACTGTGTGCTGCTTATTCACTCTGTGTTTTATACTTATTGTAACTAACTTGTCTTATAATGTTTAAAACTGTTTCTTGATTTTAGGCTGCCAACTCACACCTGGCCAGGGACAACAGATAAAAACTAGCCTTTGGGCTGATTCTGGCACGTTTACAGATATGTTTATTAATATGCACTGTCCCTAAATAAATAAATAAACTAATAAAATAAAATAAATAAAAAATAAAATAAATTGGCGAGGCTACTTTGTAAAAGCCATTTATTTTACACAATGCTGAAACTTTTCTTACAACTTAAACCTCAACTGCTGTATTGAAGGATGTACGTATTTTCGTAAACCTAAAAAGAAAATGAAACATCATCAAAATGGGTAAAACAACAGAGAAACACCACAGTAGTGGTTTCATCATTCCTATCCCACCACCATGCTTTAAATAACTGTGTAACAATCTCATGCAATCAGCAACTCCTCACAACTAAACAGCAGCATTTGTCACAGTAAAGTGCCATTTTTCTCAAAGTTTGTATGCCCACATTTACAGTATAATACAAAACTTCCGGCCATTTCCAGTGGATACACAATAAAGAGAAATAAAAAGAGAAACAGCAAAGCACATGCTGAAAGATGATTTTTTTTTTTTTTTTTTGGCTTGTAGCGCTTATTCAAATTCCCTTTAGTCCACTTTGAAAAGAATAGCTGATTAATAACAAATAATTAAAACTCTAATGATGATCACCAATTATTGGACACTCAAGTGTGACATATCAAAACACTATACTGTAAATTACAACACATGGTAACATGAAATGTGTTCAAGTCTTTAACAACCCATAAGGCATGAAGGAGCAGTGGCTCAATCACTTTCAGCTTTCAGATGCATAGGAAATGTGATGTGAGATGCTCTGAACATAAATAGATTGTCTGAAAGTAGGAAGTGGACTATGTTTGATTATTCCAGTTCAGCAAATGTCAGGAAGGAACACATTTCTTTTAAACAAAAAGTCAAATCTCTAGCTCACAAAGCCAGTTTACTTCATAATCAACCTTCAAACTGCTTCATCTGAAAAATAACACAACAAACCTCCCAACAGTGAAAGATAATAATAACCTTCAAGCTGACAGCTGCAACTGGGAGTGCCCACCTCTCCCACAAACACAATACCACAGCACCCATAATCTTGATCATATACTGTGATGGCACGCTATTTTCATGTTCCAAAGTTTTGCAGCTCTTCCCATATTTTACCATACTTTGAATATATAGTTTATAGAAGCCGATTTCCTCCAAAAGAAAAAGAAAAGAAAAAATCTTGTAATTTTGGCATGAAAGTCACTTTTTACTTATTGTCTTAATATTTTGACCCAAGTTTCGTCATTTTGACCTTTGTAATATTTGACCTTTTTCTTCTTTTTCTGGCTGTGATGGGTTTCATATATATTCACATTACCCTTGAAAAACAAAACCTATCCTTGGTGAAGAAAAATACGTTTCACATACTCCTGCAGCAAATTGCAATCTTGTAGATTTCATTATCCATGAAAAGAAGCACAGAAGCACCTATGCATGGTTAATGAAAGGTTAAAACATCACCTGTAGAAGACATTTGTGCTACTTAGACTCAGTGTTAAGGTTTTTTTTTCAAAGGATAAAAAAAGTAGAAGAATTGAAATGATCAGAACTGAACTTTAATATAAAGCAATGCTAGCTCTCAAACAGTGAAGTCAACAGTTTGCATCACATTTGCAGGTAAATCCATCATGGAAGGTTGGCAAATGGACATGTGGTAATTTAATTTGATTTGTTTAGTCTTGTACATATACACCACTGAACTCTGTGTGGTGTATGTGTACACTGGAAATCTTCTTGTGTGTAGTGTTATGCAGCCTCTGAGCTGAACTCAGAGGAGAAACCTGTGCATGTGATGCAGACTGTTGGCATAATTTACTGGCGTTACTTCTCGCAGTGTGATTACTCGGCACAAGCGGCAGCAGTAATGATGTAGCGGCAGTGAGGCACAGCTCAGTGTTAGCTCCTATGATGCTCATCACAGCTGAATGGAGAGAAGGCAGCACAGCTAACTTTGAACAGCATGTCATCACACAGTCACACGGTGTGAAATGTCCTCTTCCTCTCCTGTCCTTCATCCTTCCCGGTGGACCTTGCATGGCATTGTCATCCTCTCTGCGACCCCCCCTGCTGAACGGTGATGTGTCAGGTGATGTTTGCTCACTCATCATCCCATGTTTGCTGTAGCAGGAAGTTTGCAGCCAGATTTTCGTTCTTCTCACAGGCAAAGTAAGCCTGGATGACTAAACCTTCAGGGAAGCCCAGTGCTTTTAACTGGAACACAAGACATAAAGCGCCAAATCACAACAAAAGTCATCTCAAGGCAACAAACACTCTGTGATCATATGAGCAGAAATACACATGTATCAATACTCACCTTCTGTATACACAACTGACTCAACCGTCAACACAAGCTGCTACACTTACCAAGACTGTCACCATTAACCCTTTAAAGCTGCACTGTTTATATCTTGCATAATCATAAATTAATTTCATTATGGATAAATAAGAAAACACAAGCCAGCAACATTTTTCCAGACTTTTTCCTTCATTATTCTGGTTTGGATTATCCAATGTCAAAAAATATCCAATCATAGGTTTGTGTACTTTAAGTAACTACTGACAAGTTGGGTAATTATCCAGATAAGATAATTCACTGATCATGTGAGTGGGAGTGGTGAACTGACCCTCTCGATGGCCTCCTTCTCCTGTGGAGTGACCTGGATGTAGTTGGTTTGTCGTGAGCCAGGGGCCTCGGCTCCTTCCCCTCCAGCGTCTCCACCACGTGGCTCATTCAG
Source organism: Scomber japonicus (assembly GCF_027409825.1). Lineage (NCBI taxonomy): Eukaryota > Metazoa > Chordata > Actinopteri > Scombriformes > Scombridae > Scomber > Scomber japonicus. Next base: position 2,136,375 of record NC_070584.1, on the reverse strand, counting down.
CATCTGGACAAAGCGCTCCTGGTGCTGCGTGATTTGCTGCAGGTTAATTAACAATACAATCATTGATATATAGCATACACCAATAGCATACAGATATACAGATTCACAGCCCAGAAGAAGTGATTTATAAAAGACCTCCAGGTAGGTTTGTAGAAAAATATCAAAATATGATTTAAACTACTTGACTTGCACTTAATAAATTATGGTTAAGAAGAAAAATGATGATATTGCTATAGTCTCTGGTGGCTTATTCATATCTCCATGGTTCTCTATGTTTTGTACACACATTCTGTACTTAAGTAAAAGTACAAATACTTGTGTAGAAAATGACTCTGGTAAAAGTGATTCAACTCCTTTACTCAAGTAAAAGTAAAAAAGTAAAGGCTCTGAAATGTACTGAAGTACATAAGTAAAAAGTAAAAATGAATTTTTACTGTCAATGATACACAATACCTCTCCTGATAACTTAAAAAAAAAAAAAAAACAAGTTCTCGGCACACAAAATAGAATAGTTTTCCTCTTTTGTTAACAACCTGCACAGACAAAAAAAACAGTGGGGGTCTCTGTCTGGACCCCAGATCCTAGGATCACCACTGCCAAGCATAATATGTTTTTTACTAGTGTTAATCTGTTCATCATTGGTCATATTCCTGCACACATTGTTTGGTTCCTTTCTTTTTTTGTTTGTTTTGTTTTCACTAGTTCTAACACAGACACTATATATCCTGTATTTCAGTTATTTTGACGTACTGTATGCAACCACACTTTTTTCCATAGTGTAATATCCGTTGTGTCAATGCTGTCTATATTCTGTCTGTACAACATTTTGGAAAAATAATGTACAAAAAAAAAAGATTTAAACTGATATATGATGTTCAGATGTATTTGTATTAAATGGATACAGCATATAGGACATCATTTCATACTGGATTCTAATTTCTGTCATTTAAATTTAAAAAGTAAAATTCTATGTAGCAATACAACTTATTGAGGAATAAAACTGGGTTTATTTGTCACATACTCATAATTCTCAGTAAGTGCAGTGAAATAGAATGGTGAGTTCTTTCTTTCACCTTTGCTGCAACACGACTTCTATTGTTATTGTTGTTACCATGGTGAGCGTTTCACAGGAGCCCTGCCAGCTACAGCCATTCAACACAACAAAAAGTTAGACGACTGCTAAATTGCATCAAATCCCAGTGTTCAGAAGTGTGCTGCAGTCATGTGTAACTCTTGCCCAAAGAACTGCTGATAAACACAACCACATAATGCCCTCTTCAATGTTGAGAACACTTTTTTTCCTGAGCTTTCCTCATGTGTCTCAGCACAAAATTTGAAGAAATATCCTGCTAACAGACATAATATAAAAGCTCCCAGAGAGGCGGTGTGGTGTTGTAGGTGTGCTGGTGTGCTGGTGTGCTACCTGCAGCAGCTGTGGATTGTCTCGGCCCAGCTGCTGCAGCAGGGCCGGTAGGAGAGCCGGGTTCTGCTGGATGATCTGTCTCATCTGCTGGAACTGAGGCTGGTTCCTCAGGAACTCCAGAGGGTTCCCTGTGGAGACAGAGCCTCCACCTGCAGACGGAGGCGGGTTTGCAGACACTGGGCCTGCTGGGGAACGTAACACATGTTTCAAAGTGTCCAAAATATGAACAGTTGACTAATTACACATCCAGCCAGCACCTAGCAACATTAGCATTCCTTTTGATTTGTGCTTCTCCTTTTAGCATTATCTGTCTTCACCTACTGTTTCTTTACCATGTAGTGTCTAACTGTGTGTGTGTGCTGTTTGGTGCTGTGCTGGTAGTGTACAGTGGCTCTATCAGAGATTTTTCAATGAAAACTGTTGACTGCCACTGCAGGAAACCAGGCTGATGACAGCTTGCTGTAGGCTGCAAAACCAAAACAATGAGCTGAAAGATGCTACAAAGCTCAGTAAATCTGAGTGGAAGTGGATAACTAGTTGATTATTTTCTATGCATTTGTCACAATAAGCGACACCTTTCACATAACACATAGTCATATGAGGCATTTTTACACAAAAAAACAGTGGTTAGTGCAGCTTTAACAACATTTAAAGCTGAAGGAAACTCTTTTACTGGCTATATTAGCCCCTACGCACACACTTCCTTTTTTTTCTTATTTTTGGACCCTGTTTGACTGAATTGTCCTAATTCATAACCTAGGTTTTAATCTCTTAATTCCAGTATTGGTTTATTATTAAGGATTTGGTTTCTATTGCTGTTTACATTCTTGTATTGTTATATTATGTATTCTGTATCAGCTACAGTGATTGCACTGGGAATATCCTTCACTTTTTGCACCATGGTACACATTGTATCCTACCATAGCATCCAATTACACCATTCCCACTATGTATACTTCCTGGAATCAATCAATCTATCTATCTATCTATCTATCTATCTATCTATCTATCTATCTATCTATCTATCTATCTATCTATCTATCTATCTATCTAATTTAATCATTTCTTTAAGGGGCATGGATTATGTTCATGATCACATCTCACTTTCATCAGACTGAAACGGCCGAGTTACTGAACAAATTCCATTGTTTCAGTTTTAGGCTCAAAATGCAAAATTGTTGCATGGGGCCCAATGTTGCTTGTGGAGTGTGAGGAAACACTCAATAGCGGTATAGGTAATCTACAGCCATTATTATGTATAAATTGGGCAGATAAAAAAATAATCAAAAGGTGCTTTTTATGCATGCTGGCAGAACAACTGCCTGATCTCTCATGCTAACACAAAGCTAGTAACAAAACACTCACAGACCGCTAGTGATGCTCAAGCTGAGTGTATGCAGACCCAAACCAAGCAGCCAAAGCTTGAGCATTGTTCATTAATCTCTGTCTGTCAGAAACAAACTCAGCAAAGTAATGATAATAGTGAACAGACGGCCGTCATCAGACAGGAAAACTTTGATGAGCTATCTGGACCATTTTTTGAGTAACTAGTTTTTGAACATAATATATATACATATAGTTTTGATCTTCTGTGTACCTGTGTAACTATCATTATGATATGAATAAAAGTGTGCTCTTACTGGTGGAGGCTGCTGGGGGCTGCTGTGGTTGTTGTGTAGCAGGGGTGGGGGGGTTGGATGGAGCACTGTGTCTGACTGGCTCCTGAGGTAGCAGGTCAGTGGCCTCTGCTGGAATACCCTGCAGTACACAAACATTTACTACATGCTCACAGTGAACATAGTGGCATACGGGGCTGGTTTTAATCCTCACCATGAGTAGATACTCCACTGCTCGGTCTGGGTTGTTGTAACTGGCTCTGAGTGCAGACACCACCTGCTCCCGCTCATAACCCATAGACATGATCTCTGACACCAGGTTCTCATAGGCCTGACCTGTTACTGTGGAAACCAGAGAGAGGGAGGACAGAGGATTATGGAAGCAGGATGGAGCTGAATATCTTTAGGCTGTGGAGTATAGCAGTGAAGTCATCTTGGGCTTAAGGAAACACTGATTGATATTTCTCACCATTTTCTCACATTACATGGACAAAACAACTGATCAATTCATTGAGAAAAAAAGTCAAAAGATTAAAAGATTAATGAATAATTTTCAGTAGCAGCACTAATATACAGTATTGCTACATCAGGTTTCTCATGCTGGCATTTGGCATGTCTGCTGTATTGTAAATGTATTTAACCCTCACATACTGTTCATATTCTGACTCATAATTCATCTCTACAACAATTTCACATTCATAAATTCCCCATCAGTTGTTCATAAATGTTTGATTCATCTTCAATCAAGAGTGTATTCTGTTTATTTATGGAAACAAGACATTCACACTCACTATTTTAATATCCAGGAAAACATTTGAATATACAAAAAACATGTATGAGCTGCACAAAAATGTTTTATGTTCTCTGACATTCTTTACTGTATGTCTGTTTATGTTTGATTGTTTATATAATTGAAAACCTGTTAAATAAAGTATTTTTTTAAAAGAAATCACATGTTTTATTTCCATTTTTGTATACTGCGGGTCAAAGTCCGGCTAAAAGAAATGTGTATATGGTGTTTTTGCAACTCTAAAATGAAAAAATGGGTCAAATCTGACCCCAACAGTCTGTAAGGGTTAATAAGTCTGTGTAAATGTATTTAGTTAAATAGTTGGGGTTTGCCTGTTTTTCTGCATACAGCAAATATCTCTCCTATGGATGTTCTTCTGATTTCCTTGTGTTTAATTAGTAAGTGAACTGTTGACTACACATTGGTAACTCTGCATTAGCTGTATACCTGTTTGAGCTGCACCATGGATGTACATGTATGTCCTCTTGTATCATTTCAAAACAGATTTTAGAAGACTTGAAGAGGTCATTGGATTGTCTAACACTCCCTTTTCAACAGCTGAATTGGAGGGTTTGTGTTCAACAGTATTTTGTAACTCTCTGAAAAAGAATATGAACCCACTTCACACCTCAGTTGTCCAGTCCAGTGTGTGAACCTCTCTATGAACTCTATTTTTCCATTTTCTTGGTCATTTGCTGTTATTTGATAGATGGCAGCAGACACACAGCAGTACATACTCAAACTGGGGAACACTGCAGTCACTTCTCATTAGTATAATAAAGTGCTACAACAAAAATGTCACTTGGAGATTCCTATGTGGACCCACTGAACAGTTAGATACACTTTGACTGTGATCCAACAGCCGCCATGTTAAATCATCGAGTTCATTTTACCCTCAAAACAAACTGCTGTCACTGGAAGGAGTAACTTGAGACAGGGGTGTAATTTTAAAAAATAAAGCAAATTCCACCCAGAGCAGAAGTCAGTCAGTGTTCAGTCAATGTTCTTCATTTATGATAGAAGTTAAAAAAAAGAATAATTTGGTTACCTAGTATTGATGCTGCTTCCTCAAGGAGGCCCAGTTCATCAACGAGGCTTTGAGAGAAATGAACACAGAGAAAAAACTAATGAATATTCTAAAGCACGCACAATTTTGGTAGCAACAGTTATTAGTTACACACACAGAAGAGTAACTTCTAAATATGGCAACCAGGGACTAGGACCTTGTAAAAAGTCTTTTTTTTACTGCAGAGCTCCTTATTCTTGGAGAAAATAATCATGTAAAGCAGGTAATTATCAGTAAGGATAGGTTCAACCTTTAAAGTCCGTGTAAAATTTGAATGATTAAAAAAAATCATCAAATATATGAAATTAGGCTTCAAAGTTGTGTAATACCTTTTCTTTTATACAGTCTATGTGTAAAACCTCTTTCTCTGCTACCAAATGCTGTGGGTGTGCCCACCGAGTCCGCTGAAACCCCGCCCCCTACCAAGTGTCACCTGTCAATCAAAGTCACCACCTCTACCAGAAACATGGTAGCCTGCTGCGAGCCCGGCAGCTAACTCAGCTGCTAGCTCGCAGCTAACTCAGCTGCTAGCCCGGCGGCTAACTCAGCTGCTTGCTCGGCAGCTAACTCAGCTAACTGGCTAACTGTAGACTGTAGTAGTAGTAGTGTGTGCTAAATGTATTTATACCTCTACAGCAGCAGGGGCGGGTTTATGCTAATCACCCACCCACTAAATCCTGAACACAGAAATCTTGAAACACAGTTTGTGAAGCCTAGCTCCACAATTCAATTTTTAAATGGTTGAAATGCTTTTTACACCTTTTTTAAAATACATTTATGACCTATTTAATGGGTTTAGAAGAAAATGTCTGAATTCACTTTACACGGTATTTAATGTATGTAAACATATGGCATGTTTCCTCCAACCTGGCATCAGAGGAGTGGACTGGTGCAGTGGCAGATGGTTCATTCTCAGGCTCTTCCCTTGGCTTCTCCGCTGGCTGGGAAGCAGGAGCAGAGCAGTCTGCCAGGGCTGTCTGACCAGCTTCAGGGGCCGGTGCCAGTGCTGGAGCTGGAGCTGGGGTAGGGGCAGGGGCTGCAGTGGAGGCAGGGGCCGTGGAAGCAGCTGAGGCCGATGCTGGAGCTGCACTCGGGGCCGCGTTTGGCTCCAGAGCTGTGGTTTCTTCAGATGAGGTTGACAGGATGGGCTTTTCTGGGGCTGGGGGCAGAGCTTCAGAGGGAGGCACTGACTGAGGAGTGGGTGTGGGTGCAAGCTCTGTATATGACGGTGTGGAGGGCACTTGTGTTGGGGCAGAGGCTGGTGCTGGAGCTGAGGATGAGGGTGGTGCTGGGGTTAGAGCTGGAGCTGGAGCTGGAGCTGGAGCTGGAGCTGGATCTGCAGCTGGTAAGGGAGTCACTTTAGGGGCTGCTTGTGGAGGAGGGGCTGGTTTAGGCTAAAAACACACATAACAACACAAATGCTGGTCGTTCATGTTGTGCTTTGGCTGCTTATCTCCTACACAACATACTTCCTTTAACTTGCAGTGTTTACTATGATGCTGCTGCGTACTACTCTCAAATATCATAACACTTTCACAGCTAAAGTCACATACCATAACCTCTTAGGTAAAAGACAGTATGTCAAAATAAAATTAAATAGATATGTTTTCAGCTGTTGTTTAAAAATATTCACAGAGCTCACATCTCTTCTAGCTTTGGGTAAACTATTCCATCATTTTGGAGCAGAATTACAGAATCCTGCGCTTCCTATTTTCCTATGGATGTAATTGTGTATATATAAAAACCCAGCTGTGGATGACCTGAGATCTGGTGAGGGATTATAAAACTACAGAGTCCCAAAACATTCAGAGCTTTAAAAAACAGTAAAAGAAGCTTAAAGTCTATTCTAACAGACACTGGGAGCTAGAGAAGTATAAAACCACAGTAATATGTTCACTTGTAGTGTTTGTCACTGAGTGTAATAGTTCAATATATTCTTATGCTATAGGTGATTTATTTACATCAGTGTTTCCCCTATAATTACACAGGCCTGGCAGGAGGCCAGCAAGAACCACTACCAGGCCAAATATAACAAATATCTATTCATTTTGAAATCAATAGCATGTGAAGGCCTCTGTGCAGCACTGTTCTCTCTGTCACTGCCAAAAGTGTTGGTAGCGTAGCTCCTTTGAAGAACAGGACAGTGCACAGTCCTCCTTTTGTGCAAAAATGCCACCAATACCAGACGAAAGCAATCAAACGATAAAAGATAGTGAACATTTTCTGTGGTGACGTATTTCATGTTTGACATTTACTACAATTAGAGCTATCTGGGCTTCTAGAACACTTCTGGTGTCAAAGGCTTTGCGTGTATCACATGCACATGAATAAACCTATCTGGAACTATCTCAAGTTCATTTTAACTCATTTCACTGAAGTGTGAACAAATTGGGGTCCTGGTGTCATGGGCTCATCAAAATCCTGGAAACAGTGTTTGGTATTATATATTATACTCACCACTCCAGTCTATCATTTTAACATAAATATTGTTTTCATTCATCAATTATTTCTAACCACTTTTTCTGTTTTTTGCAATTGCTGCAAAGTCAATTAAGTTTAAACTGTGTGTGTTTGCTGGAGTTGAGGTCACTGCAGGAACAGTTTAATTTCATTGGTGCTGACTAAAAACTGTATCTCCATTAGATGTTGGATTCAAATCAAGCACATCATTCTGCAGACACACTAACCTTTGTAACCATGACCACCACAAAGTTTTTCTCATCAATTTTGTACTCGTTCAGCAAGGTGTCATCATTCAGGATTTTGCCTGTAAGAGTCAAACAGAAACAGCAAATGAGAAAAAGATTCCTGACCTGCAAACAGGTCAAAATATGAGTCTAAAGACATGTTGGGACTTTTTAAGCATCTTTAAAATAAATAGTGTGTTTGACCTCTGAACATTTCATATATGCTATATTTAACGCAGATGTACGCACTTTTTTTTTTGCTAGAATACAGTGCAATACACAGTCACAGCACCTTGACAACAAACATGACAAATACCTCTATCCCAAAAAGCTCTGGGGCAGCTAATCACATTACAAGTACTTGGTTAATTAGCAGGATGACTATTCTCACTGCTGTTTCCCTGAGTTTTCTAAATTTCTCAATAAAGCAGAAGATGTTCTATTATAAGAAAATAAAAGAAGAAGAGGTGTGGAGTGCGGTGGTGGTTTCCTGTCCAGCAGATAGTCAGAACTGCATTTTGGCCACATTTGGTTAGTTCCACTACTGAGTTAACGCCAAGGAATGATGATATATTATTAGAATTATCATATTATAATATACATTTGACTGGTACTGCACCTTCAGCAATGATTTTGAACAGTTGAAAAAAAAGCACTTTACACTGTTGTCAGTATCTGTTGTCAGCTCAGTTATAAATGAATTCAATATTTAAGTGTTTTTCTCTCTGTGGAACTCCTCTGGCTCACCTGCATAGATGAGTTTTTGCCCTGCAGCAGGAAATGCATCTTTTCCTCTGTCCTCCTCTATTTTCTCCTTTAGGGCTTTCACCTGACAAACACCCACACATAAAAACATTAATGTCATTGGGAGAGTTACTGAAACAAACATGACTCCAAATGTTACAAACATGTCCCCTTCACATGTGCTTTCAATCCACAGTGTGTCCACACACTCATTTAAAGTAGATGATCAGCTTCTATTGAGCTTCAGCAGTGTGAGTTATTCATATCAAGTGATATCTGACACATTTACTGTCTTTTTACCATCACATTCCCTCTTTGTGTTTCCTGTTGAGCTGTGGTGACTCATTTGGACGACTGAAGCTTCATATTACCTTCACATCAACTTTTAAACACATTATTACACAGAAGGAGGACATTGTACGTGTATTATGAAGAGATCTTCTAATGGACAGTATGGGGTATGATAACAGCACGTTTCACTCTTCATTTGATCACCTGACTGTTGTTTGTGACAGACTTTTATCCAGATGTGGAAGTTTGTCTTCTGAGGTTTCTGTCTATACTGTGTAATCAACAATATGATGAAAGACTGCCAGCTATGTAAATGAATAAATACTGTTGCTCCATCCATTCTGTAGAAAATGATCATGTACATTAATATCAGCTCTGTGAGTAATAATAATGCTGTACAGTCACCTGTCTTGACATCCATGTGTTGAATACTGACGGAATTTTGACTGTGTATTGTCTTGTACAATACACAATGTCTTGAAACATGTTGTGTTTTTTGTGTATCCATTCGTCATAAGTTGTGTGACTCACCTGAACACCTTTTTTATCAGTTTGTGTGTTTTCCCTTCTTTTTGTGCTTTATTTAATTATTTCATTTGTTTTCAGTGAATATGGATCACTGTTCTTTTAGTACTTTCACTTAACTTTTAGTTTCCTATATGTGTCTGCAGTAAAAATCTAACAATACAAATAAAAATCTCAAGGAGAATTATGACAAATAAGTGTGTAACACCAAAGCTGTCATGTATGATGATAAACGGAAATGTAGAACATTTGAAGTGAGGAAATTGTGTGGGGTTTTTATATCACTATCACACAGATCTATTGTTCATACTGTATATCTTCAGATACACTTTAGCTTCTGTTTGCACTTTCAGGTTAGATGCTAAAGAGAAGTTCATTACACTGTTACTTTAGGTGCAAAGTTTGATATAATCATAATAATTACTTCATGTCAAATTTTCAGCATCACACCAGCTTTTGTGTAAATAATTGTGATGATAAATACTAATTTAACATGTGATCATTTTCTTTGATGCTGTTTATTATGGGATGTAAAGCCAATGACTGTTATGGACATTGTGATTGACATTTGATAAGACTGCACATGAAACATTAGTTCAACACACATAATATACTGTGACTACTGCAGGCATCTCTGTTCACTAACAAAACTAACTATTTACTAGTGAATCTTTCCGTTACTATGTGAATAAAAATTAGGTTTAAAATATTGCACCGTCATTCATGTTGAGACATTGAAACAAGTCCAACTGTGTAAAAATTACACCAAAATACAAACATTTCCGTTCACAGTTTTCAATATAAAACCTCTACGCTGCTCATACTTTGCGAAACCCCATGAGGACTACGATAAGCGTAGTGCACACAACCAACAGACGGAATACAACATATTTCACGTTATTCTTGAGTCAACAGAAACATAACTTTGGGTTTCTTTTTCTTTCAGTCGAGGACGTACATTCACATGCTGTCGGTCATTACACGTTTTAGCACTTTTATTTTGAAGGAAGACATGCCAAATTCCGGTTTTACCCGACCTTAACCTAGCTGCATTACCTTACATGAACTCAGTTCTGTGAGGTCCTGCAAGATTGCTGACTTGTCTGGAAGTACATTTGTATATTATTCTAAGGCCACTTATTCAAATACACATTAAAAAAAAACAGCGTAACAGAGTTGAACACCCTATACATTGGTCTTATCGTTAGCTAACATTCCCGTATTGTGAAGCTAACCTATATTCATGCCAGCCCTCCCGGCCTGACCGTGTTTACTTCAGCCCCGTTAACTTCTACTCACCGTCAATTCTGGGTCTATGTCTATTTTGAACGTCTGCTGTTGGAGGGTCTTCAACGTTATCGTCAGCATCTTTCCACGCGGTGTCAGATGCAGCTGTATTCAGAAATGAATGCACTGACGGCAGTTTCTCCGTTGTAGCCGTTCTTTTTCGCACAGTATGTATTTATCAGGGTCTACATGTATGTGTGACTCAGCTGCCTCAGTGCCGTACAGGCTGCAAACGGACGCCATCTGCTGGTGGAGGTGAGGCACAGCAACACGGTGCTGCCTTCACACGCAGTCGGACATAAGGCAAACACGGAGAGTGCAAATAAATTACCCAATAAAAGTGTATCTGTCTTTATCTCTTGTTTCAACCTCATATGACTTACCATTCAACCAAAATATTGTGATTTCCCAGACAATGCATGATAAGACGTAAAGGAAAAGTGTTGGGAAAGTTAATGCTTAATCAACCCTTCAATATATACACGCATTTCTAATAAAACCGCCCAACATAATGCCTTATTCTCTTCAATGCTGCAAACAGAGGACAGTCTACTTAAACAATAGGGTTACAACAAACTGGCTGTTAAAATATTTCTTTCAAATGTGCTTTCAATGGAAGTGATGGAGGACTAAATCCACAGTGTGTCCACACAGTCATTTAAAAGTAGACGATCAGCTTCTATTGAGCTTCAACAGTGTGAGTTATTCATATCAAGTGATATCTGACACATTTACAGTCTTTTTAGCATCAGATTCCCTCTTAGTGTTTCCTGTTGAGCTGTGGTGGAAGTATAGTAACAAAAAGACTTTGGTACTAAAACACTGTAATGTTGAAACATAGAAGATGAAGATTTGATTTTTAAGACATTTTAAGTAATAGTAATAATGTTACATTTATATAGCACTTTATCTTGATACCCAAAGCAGTTCACAGTGAATGAGGGTAACTCACCTCAATCACCCCCAATGTGTAGCACCCACCTGGTCACAGGTGGGCCATTTTACACCAGACCGCTCACCACACATCAGCTAGAGGAAGAGATAGAGGATTCAATGAGCCAATTACACATTGTTTGGTCGACAGATGGAGCCAGCCTGGTTGGGAATTTTGCCAGGACCCTGGGGAACCCCCTAGTGTTTGCAATAAGTGCCATGGGATCTTTATTAACCACAGTGTTTAAGCAGTGCACAGCTGTGTGAGAGGGAGGGGAGTGTGTCTGTGTGTGTCTCATCACAAACCTTTTAAAAAATATTTTTGTACATATTCTTGAATTGATTTACATTTGGAATTTGCTTGAGTTCTGTTTCCAAAACCATTCCACAACTTTGATCCAGAAAGTGAAATACACATCCTCTTCAGAGTGGTTCCAATAAAGTATTTTTTAGATTGAAACTTTTATCTTAAATTATATATCTCATCAACATGAACATTGTGTGAACATCATGTATGTTAAAATCTACTGATTAACAATTGTCCACAATACCTGTGACGCCACTACCATTGACCATTTCCAAGGCGCTAGGTGTCATGGTAGCCTTCACGCTGGGAGTTTCCCTGAAAAACAGAACTGTGAAAGACATGGCTAAGAGCATCAACATGTGCTAGATTCTGGAACATGACACAGGTGACACAACAAGGACTTCACCAATCTGTCATGACAACAAACCCCTTTTTTTTGATTGATCAATGATTAATGTTAGTTTGATTAATGTTAATTAATGTAATACACTCAAATGGGGGAATGTAATGGGAATTCTTATTATTCATCTTCTCTGATACAAATGAGTAACTATGTCATATGATTAGGCGTGTGTGTGTCATAGTCTGCTGATTGAGTGAACATCATTGAACATTGAGTGTATGTTAAAATCTACTGATTAATCATTGTCTTGATTGTACAACATAAAATACTGCCAGAGCACTCACACATATCTTATTCGAGGTTTCCAGCCAAGATCTAATATCACACCCAGAATTTTTTGTTTTGTTTTATAATTTCTGAACAGAATAAAGTTTGTTTTGTTCAAATTGAATTTAAAGTTGTGATCACCTCCAAAATCTGTTGTAAATTCTCCCCAGGACGAAAAAGATTGGTGTCATCCACAAATGAAACATGTTTTAGTATTTTTGATACTCTACATTTATTATTTATGTACAATGACACATTTTGGGTTTAATATTGATCCCTTAGAGATTCCACAAGTCATATCTATGCATGTTCATTTGTGCTCACCAGTTTGTGCCTGATTCTTAAATAGCTTTAATCAATTCAGCACAATCCCTTTAATACCAAATACCAAACCTTACCAATGGATCTAGTAATATATTGTGATCAATGAACTAAAGATCCATAAACACTATTCAATTGAAATTTCTTCTAGTAATTCAATATGTTGATCTGTTTGTTGGAAATCCAAACTGACTGTCAGACTGCTTCTCAGTGACACAAGAACACCTGACACAGTTTCTATTAAACTGGCTTCAACTTGTGAGAAGGTGTGTTGCACCGTGTCTCCCCAGCAGGGGGAGCCAAAGGTTCAGAGCCACAGGTAGCCAGTGTAGTAATTCATACCTTTGTTATGTTTTCAACTGCTTATTGAGGTCATAGTAAGTTGAACAAGCATCCAAATGTTGGCAATCTGCTTGGACCCCAGACTTTAATGCTTGTGGATATATTTTGTTAACATTTTGTTGTAGCGTAAGTTAGTTGTAGCCTGATTGGGCTACAACCTAGAGAGTCTTTTTGTCTTTTGTGTTTTGGTTTGTGTCTTTGTGTTGAGGTTGCTTAACTGTAGTTCTTCTTTGTTTGTTATTGTGCTGTTAGCCCACCCTGTAGCTATGGATTACAAATAAACCCCCTTAAAATGCATTAATTGTTGCAGTGGCCCTTGGGAGCTGAGAAGAGGGGGGTCTCTTTCCTTGGTGTTGCTCCAGGGTTCCCCTAGGCCAGGTTGTAACAAGGCAGATAGGTCTATCACTACTCACTGACAGTAACTTCAGTGTTATTGTGTTCTGAGACTTGATGGTCATGGACCTAAACTTTTCAGGTACAATTGGGTACTGTATATCCCAGCAGGCAGGAGTCTCCAAACTGTGCTCCTGGAGAGCTACTGCCCTGTGTGTTTTAGGTATCTTCCCACTATAAAACTCCTTATCAAGTCATCTGACAAGCTTCAGCTGCTTTATAACGAATTATTTATTAGAATCAGGTGTGTTAGAGTGATGAGATACCTAAAACATGCAGGGCAGTAGCTCTCCAGGAGCAGGGTTGGAGACCACTGATTTAAAGGGCCAGTTCACCCCTTTTGTCTCTCTTACCTCCAGTAGTATATCTCCATTCGGAGTTATAGTTGTCCAGATTCTGTCTCAGATTCATGCCCTCATCTCAATCCTGTGGCTCCTTAACAAATCTAATCACCCTAAATGCTGCTTCAAAGCCTTGCAAGAATGGACCAGAGAAAGACCAGTTGTTGTATTTTGGATGTAAGAGTCCTCTGTGGCAGCTAGGATGCCTAGTCTGTGGAAAGTAAGAATAAAAAAAGAGTTTGACATACCACAGAAAAGTGTGCTGTTAACCACCCTGCCAAATTTGAATGATTAAAAAAAATCACCAAATATAAGAAATTAGGCTTCAAAGTTGTGTAAAAGTGAGCCTCTTTCTCTGCTCCCAAACGCTGTGGGAGTGCCCGCCGAGTTCACTGAAACCCCGCCCCTTACCAAATGTCACCTGTCAATCAAAGTCACCACCTCTACCAGAAACATGGACGCTACGTCTGAGAGCTTTCTGCTGCGAACTCAGCTGCTAGCTCGGCAGCTAATTCAGCTAACTGGCTAACTGTAGACTGTAGTAGTAGTAGTGTGCACTGAATATATTTTTACCTCTACAGCAGCAGGGGTGGGTTTATGATTTTCAGACCCGCCCACTAAATCCTGAACACAGAAATCTTGAAACACAGTTTGTGAAGCCTAGCTCCACAATTCAAATCTAAATGGTTGAAATGCTTTTTACACCTTTTTTAGAAATACATTTATGACCTATTTAATGTGTTTAGAAAACGTCCGAATTCACTTTACACAGTCTTTAAATGAAAACTAAATGGTAATGTCTGTTTTTGTCCATTAAGTAGCTGACAAATCAACAACCCTCATTGCACTGATGCAAAATCAAACCAAATACACACCAATGTTGAATGGGATCTTGCAGCATACTTCATAATGTGACCTACCCCTGCTGTTCCTGATGGTGTAAGCTTGTTTGTTTTGCCCCTACAATGTCCTTCACACCACAATGAAACACAAGTGTCACGTTGTTGAGAGAAGCTTCAATTTATTCACCAAAACTAAACTAAACAGTGTGCACCCGCAAGACAGTCACTTATTTAGAACAATGAGAAAAATGAGGATTGTAATATCACAGTTTGTTTAATGCAGTCTCACTCTCAAACACACACACACACACACACACACACACACACACACACACAGAGTTGGAGGACAAATGCAACAATTTTCTTTTCTTAAAAATCAAAGCTTTAACTGATGTTTTTTTTGTAATGATTGAATAAATTATGAATGGGGTCAATTCAAAAAAGGAACAGTACGACATCAAACAGGAGAAATAAAAGTGCATGAACCACACATCACAGACCCTTAATTTACTGGACATCCCAACAGAGGCGATAATAAAAAATAATTGGATCACAGTGGGACAGAGCAATAGCACTGTGGGGGAACTGTAAGATGCACGCACACCATGGGGCTGACCACATTCAGAAAAATCACATTAAATTAGAAAATTCTCAACTGAAGCAGACGCACGAACAGAACATGTAAACCCTTCTCTAAATTTGATGGCTAAAAAAAAAAAAAAAAAAGCAACAAAGAAAAATCAATAAAAAATAAATCTGACCTGACCCCACCTTCAACCCCTCCCCTGCACCTGAATAAATGCCGTATCAAAGGCCAGAGTCCATAGGGCTTTTAGCTGATTTTCTGTTGATAGTTAGAACCTGCAGAGAAGCACACAGCAGTCCACCACCCAGCTTCTCTGCTCTACAACTCGTCCTTTGGTTTGCCGCTGTCGTCCTCCTCTTCTGTACCGCCGTCCTCGTCTGTCTCCTCGTCCTGCTCGTCCTCTTCCTCCTCGTCCTCTTCCTCGCCGTCTTCCTCGTCTTCTTCGTCGCCCTCTGTGTCCTTCTTCTTGCTCTTCTCCTCCTCCTCCCTTAGTTTCCTCTCCATGTCCTCCTGCTCCTCCTTCATCTTCTTCTCTGGTCCCTGGTGGACAAACAAGACAAATTGTGTTAAAACTTATATAAATTATTAAAGTAATATGCTGTTTAACCCTTACATACTGTTCAGGGTCAGATTTGATCTATTTTGTGTACATTTGAAAGTTGTAAAAACACTTTTTTTTTGGTTTTTTTTTTTGTTTTTTTAAACTAGACCTTTCTTAGTGTGACCCACAGTATTCAAAACTGGACATAAAATGCATTTTTTTTTTAAATGTTTACATTTTGTACAGCTGATACACATTTTTATATATGCAAATGTACAATGTTGCCCTGTTTTTATTAAACAAAGTCAAATATCAGCATTAAAACATGTTGTATTCCTCATATTCTATACAATGTTCTCCTGGAAACTAAAATAGTGATTGTGAATTATTGTCTTAATCAAACATGTATTAATGACTGATGGGGAGTTTATTAATTATGAACAGTAGTTTATGTGAGGATTAGTTGACAGTGACACACAGTGTACAGTGTTGCCACGTTAAGTTCACACTGCCAGTTCTAACTTACTTTGGATTCTCTTCATATCTCAACTGTTCCTTTATGTACAACACACCATGTTTCCACACAGAAATACTATTACTATAACTATATATACACACACACAGACAATATAACAATTTTTGTCCAAAGAAACATAGTGTGTACCCATCATCCCTAGAGAAGGCCCTGAGATAAGACTTTTCTCCTGCAGAGCTGAATATAAACACTGATTAGTCAGTCTTGCTGGGTGCAGGCCTGCAAACTTCAGGGCTAGTTTGTCTATCACATCCCAAACATTTCAAATAGGCAGTGTTGTGACTGTTAATCTGGTTGGTAAATATAGACTCTGAACTGGGATAGCACTTGGGCTGTGACTCATGAAGTCTACACGAACACAAAGTACAAACAACAATGCACACTGAATAAGATATACTTTTAACTTCTTTTTTTGCCCCCTGCTCATTATTACTGCTGTGCTTTACTGTTCCCAAGTGCAGCAACAAGAATGTGATCCCTAGCTGGCTTCTCATCCCCAACAAACACAGCTACACACAACCAAGTGGGAGGTAATGCTACTGCTACTGGGAATCAAACCCCCAATGGTGGGGAAGACCCTTGGGCTGCCTTTGTTCACTGTCAATTGAATACCTTTGTGTTTTTGGACTTTTGGCCAGTACAGATAAGCACTGAAAACACAGTGTGGCATATGGGGAGCTCATCATGTTAGTGATATATTCTGAGTAGAGCCTGACCAATATATCAGTCTGTATTGGCGTATATGTTGTTCAATATGTACCAATATTTTTTTAAGTTATATAGGCAGTATTTAATTATTTAATGTACGTTTGATCCTTTTCCTTAATTCAAGTGAAATATGTACATTTTTTTTTGTTATTTAGCTAGTTTAGTTATTTATAATGATTACATTTATTGTCAAAGTGTGCCTTCATTACATATCTTTGTCATAAGTGTTTGATAACTACATTTTAGGGATCGATGCAAAAAAAAAAGTATGTTTGTGTATATAAGATGACCAGCTGGCATATCCGTATCGAATTTTTTTTACTTCTTAATATCAGCCTCCAAAAACTCAGTATCGGTCAGGCCCTAATTGTGAGCACGGTCCTACCTTTGTAACGCCCCAGGTGTCCTTCCCAAACTCCTCTGCTTCTTTGACATCGTCAGCAATCAGGAAGTTGTCAAAGATGGTGCCAGATTTAACCTGCAGAGAGTGCACATTGATACAGTATGATGTACAGTATGATGATTAGTATTACACACCTAGGCTCTGTATTGTAGTTATTACAACTCTCAACAGGTGAGTAGTCATGGTTACCTGCCACAGGTCCAGGCCCAGGACTCCTATGCTATCAAACTTGTACATGGTGGCATCTTGAGTGTACTCTGGGTTATCAATCTCAGGGTGCACCCAGGCTCCCTTGTAATCAGGGTTGTCGATCTGTTTGGGTTTCCACTCGCCCTGCAAAGACAGCACAGCATGGGTTAGGACTAGAGGTGATACTGGGTTCTGAGTATTACCTCCCTACACTTTCCTGAACCCAAAAACCCTTAAAAATACATTCATTTCTTTTCAGAAATACTAGTCAATAATTCTGTGTACCTTATATTCTGGGTTGGTGATCATGGGAGGTTCCCACTCTCCGTCCATGTCCTCGTCCCAGTCATCAGGCTTCTTGGCATCAGGGTCGGGGATGGTCTCTGGCTTTTCCCAGTCCTGAAAGACAACAACGTTTAATGGTTAGTACGTTAGTTAGTAAAAATACAATACTGTACATGGATAAGGGGCAATGCCAACAAAATATACAAACTACTACTACTTTATTATAAACACCAACAGAGTGATTTTAGATAACATGTAAGATCTAGAAAAATCATTACAATCTGTTGGAGTAGGTGCAGTTCATTTACACAATAAAGAGTAAACATCATAAAATAAGACACATGAAAAAAATAAATCAGCACACTTGAAATCAGATCAATTCAAATTTAGTTTGGGATACCAGCCATAGTTTATACATTCAACTAAAAGTATCTGACAGAATAATGGAAAGACTGGTCATAATGTGAATCATGTAAATATGATAACTGGATTGAAACAATGAATAAAATGTAGTTTAATCTAAACAAGAACATCTGAATTAGAGTGCCTCAGTTTTATGAGCGATTATTACACAGTTCATTTCATAACTAGAGTGCCATCCCAGCCAGTCATGAGTACAATCACATGATCAGCACTCAGCCAATCATACTGATCATGGTTTTGACTTTCTCTTTTGATTCAGTTGCATTTTTCTTTTCAAAATAAGAGCATCCAAAAATATATAAATCAATATATAAAGCTTAAAGTATTACAGCTAGTGTATTTAAATGTAGTCATGCTATTAAATTCACTCCTAATAACTAAAGAGGAATGACAGTGTCACACAATAAAAAACACACTTGCAGCAGTTACAGTGGAGGAGCATATGAAATGAGACTTTATGCTTTAGTGTATGCTGAAGGACTTCATACTAACACAGTTTTTACTTATATGACTGCAATCATATGATCAGCACTCAGCCAATGGTTATGGCTCTCTACTCATGTCTTTATTTCAAAATAAATCACACTAAAAAATAACATCATCAAGGACTGTTTAAAAAAAAAACAATTATCCAGATAACAATTAGCCTCCTATCAGTGTGTTTGTCTGAAGTAGATTTGAAGAACAGTGCTCTGATCTTACCTCAGGCTTTGTGTCACTGGGGTCGTCGATCTTGGCCCTGTCGTCCCAGTCGCTGGGTTTCTTAGCCTCAGGGTCCTTGATCTTCTTCGGGGGCAGCATGTCCCAGTCCTCCTCCAGGGAGCCTGACTCCACCTTTTCATTGTCGATCTTTACCTCGTACGTCTGGTCAGGATTCAGGATCAGTGTGTACAGGTGGGTGAGCTCATCATCCTGCAGAGAGGGGATGGATGGAGGGAATTCAGAGTGAACATGAAAAAGACTAATATCTAAAATATTCAACGGTCATTCATGCAGTCCCTACCTTGCATTTGATGTCTTTCTTGATGAGGTGGTTCTGGCCCTTGTAGTTGAAGATCACATGAACCTTCTTTGTGCTGTATCCACAGATGTCTGGTCCTGGAGACACACATCATCTTATGTCATTTATTTAACATTACAGAAGTAATGACTGAATTTCAGATGGCTGAATGTAAAAATGTCTCAACAGCAAAATTCAACAAGTAATACTTCCTCAAACAGTTGTGTTTCGTGGTCAGGCCTCATTACCCTTACAAGACAAACATGACTCACCAAACATGATGTAATACTGAGAGTCTCCATGCATGTCGCTCTGGTCGAGGTCAGAGGGGAAAACCTTGACGTAGCCGCCTCCACAGTCGATCTTCTGCTCATGCTTGATGGTGAACTGGATGACCAGGGGCTTTCCCTCGTTACTAAAGGGGTCAAAGCGGGCTGAGAGGGCGTAAAAGCGGGCATCCTGGCTGGTCTGGAGACCTGGTGTAGGTGAGAAAAAATAACTAGGATTGAACAGTTGTTATCAATAAGGGCTCAAAACCATTCACGGCTTTACATTACTGTAAATATTAAAAACAATATTGTTTGTGAAGTTCAGTTCCCTTGGAAAATATTTTTTTATTCTCAATCAAAATGAATCATGAATTTTTTGGAGGATGGGCCCCTGTCAAAAATGTAGTGGATTTTGGTGTTGCAGATACTATACAAGCCAACTCCTTCTCTTATCAGTGGCTGCACTGAAAGCAGCTGATATATGAAACCTCCTTTACCTACATTTGCATGATACTTGTAGTCTGCTAATATATGAGATATGTACATGCACCCATTTGTATCAATTGTCTCTGTCACAGAGTAAGCCAAACACACAACACTATACAGAATATATGAGAATGACCTTTATCAGCCTCAGCATCCCCATAGAACTTTCCAGCTGTCAGTTTCCACTGGCCATAGTCCGACTTGTGCTTTGACTCGACCCACCGGCTCTTCCATGCATCTGAAACACACAAATCCAACTCAACTGGTTATGCTTATTTCCTGTTAGGGTTAGGTACAACTGTATCATACATCTATTGCACTGCTTGTTACACACACACACACACACACACACACACACACACACACTTAAAGTTGCTGCACTGCATTTGCAGAACAACACCGGAATAAGACTTGATTTCAAAATAAAAGCAGACATTTTCTAATAGAACCAGCCTGTGGGTGCTGGCTATGACAGGGGTTTTAGTGGGGAGGGGTTTCTCTTTTACCACTAATATTGTTTTAAACGCCCATTTTAAGAATCTGTATTTCCCAAATTCTTCAGAGTTAATAGGTCAACAGCATTTTTTTTTTTTTTATTCCATCGAAGTTTTGCTTTACTTCCATCTAGTTCAGCACACTGAGGACAGTCACAGTAGTTTTGATGGACAAGTCTACAAACTGAGCTACACCAAAGATTCCTGACATGGTTCAGTAGTGTGATATCAAAAGTGAAAGAGTGTCTGACTCACATACGAGGATGTCAGCAAATTAATTATTTGGAATTCCCATAAACTGATAAATACTTGCTTGACTAAATTGTGACAACCTCCACTTTAAAAATGATAACTGAACATTTAGTTCGTTCGTACATTACTTTAGCTTAGCTGGTGTGCATTTTTTTAGCTAACACTATCTCCTGACTAACAGATATAACGTGGCCTAACGACTTCAATTCATGCAGTCAAGTCATTTCAAAAGAGTTATTTTGTTTGTCAGATATTGAAGATAAACGAGCTAATGATATAAAGGACTGGTCTATGCAGTTGGCAGCTACTTTCACAACACAATCATTCATACATGAAGGAAGAAGACATGAATACTGTACCTCCATCCAGAAACTGTTCCTTGAAGTAGACAGTAGCATCAATAGTGACAGCTATCGATGCAAAAACTGCCAGAATGGCCACTGGAAGCTTCATGTTGGTGGCGGGTAGGTAAAGAGAGCGGCTGTGAGGTGAAAGCAGCTAATAAAGCCTGCAGGAAATGTAACCTGAGAATTTCAACAGCGACGAGCCCTGCACAGATGGCCGCGGCTCATTGGGCGAGCGACTCGCCAATGAAATGAGACCACGAGTTACCTTTCGGAAAAGCTCGGGATGTGTCGGGCGAAGATCGGAGAGGGGCAGAGGCTTCCTGACAATAACGACGCGTTTCACTCATTAAATAGAGTTCAGAGGTAAAAAAACCTTTAGCCTCCACTTTGTCCTTGTGGTCCAAATATTCCAAAACGGGGGGGGGGGGGGGGGGGGGGTATTTGGCACCGGTATCATAGGCAGCATGATTACGTTTGTTGGTTCCTTTGTGTATTTACTTTGACTCAGATCAGTTGTTCCACCATAACAACAACATTATTTTCTCCTTGTTTAAACGAGAAACGTTTACCCCATATAATGAGGAAATGTAGGCTATTTCCTCATTGCCACATTGGTTAACATTAGGTTCTTATAATACATGGTAACACTTGGTGCATTTACTGTGACGAAGCTGAGCTTCAGGATTTAATAACCGATGTTTGACTTAGTCAATTATAATCTGAGCTACTTTTATATCCACTTTCTGGATTTACCTGCCGACGAGAAAATAGTCTGTATGGCATGTATGTGTAACCATGGTAACACGCATGCGCGTCAACACGTTTTCCCACAGTATGGTAAACAGCGCTTTACTGCTTGTCTGTGGATTGGACAGTGTGTCAATAACAGTGAAATTCTTTAAATATAAAAATACATAGAATACATAAATAGAATAGAGAGACTAGAGATATAATCATAACTACAGTATTGTATTTTCTGAAAACACACTGTTCAGTAATAGTAATATAGTCTACTATAATACACGTGCATATTACTGCAAGGTAGTGAGGTGCAGATTGTTAGATTGTAGACAGAATAAAGTGTACATTAATACATAATTAAAACAATATATATGCTATATGTCACTGTAAACCAACAGGACTCACCAAGCAGTATTTTAATGATGAACAAACACTGAAATGAATAATTGAACCTTTGTGTGTGAAGATGTTGCACTTTATTTGAGGAGCACTTTAACAGGTGTGTTGTTGCTGTTTACTGTCTGTATTACTGATGTTTGTCATATGGGTGGAGATGTTTACTGTGGACTGTGATGTCTATTGTAGGGTAGTGTTGGTGCCGGGTGTGTTTGTTTGTTTGTTTCCATAAGGACAAATAAAATATCTATCTATCTATCTATCTATCTATCTATCTATCAGGGCCTGACCAATAATAGATTTTTGGGGCCAATGCCAATACCGATGTTAGGATGTAAACAAAAATCAGATTGATTACTTTTGTCTTTTAATCTCTCTCTTAACTTAGCTTTAGTCCAGCTTTTATTAAACTTCATCTTCTATATTACTTTGCTTTTGTCTTTTAAATATATTTTAAACTATTTTTACTCTAATCTTTAATAAGCATCTCTTATTCCCTCTTATTTTACTTATTTATTTTATTATTTTTTTATCTATTTAATTTTTTTAAAACTTATTTTATTTACATTTTAAAGCATTTTTATTTTCTCTTGCGTGCATTGGTCTCAATTTTAGTCTTTAAACTGTTCTTTGTTTTTATGCCTTTTTTATGAGGGTTATTATTATTTGTATTTATGTATTTATGTATTTATTTTTAATTTTTTCACTTGTTCTTTCTTATTATCAGCTTGTCAATCAGCTAACTGTAAAGCACTTTGAACTATACTAGTTTGTATGAAAGCTGCTACATAAATAAAGTTTGTTTGATTGATTGATTGATATATTGGCTGATAATATTATATGTACAGAATATATAAATAAACACACATTTTTTTGTAATGATCCCTCAAATGTAATGAAGGTATGATATTTTATAGTTTAACAATAAACTTTATTGTATAAAATGACATCAGTGCACTAAAACAATAAACTTCTCTAGGAATTTATCATTAGAATTAGATATTAATTTCAAAGAAACATGTGGAACAAACAAAAAAACAACATATGAGTCATATAAGTCCAGGTGAAGTCAATCCTCGCTGTCAGAGGTGTAGCCTCTGCAAACACAGAGGGGTCATTGTACAGAGGAATGACTCCTGTAGGGTTGTTTTTCACCAGCAGGTCATGGATGGAGATGTAAGATGTTGTCCATGATGTTTAACAGTGTGTTCAGCAGCCTCTTCTCCTCAAACAACTCCACAGGAGGCACAAAGCACCAACCTTACTGTCAACAAACCAAAGCTAAACCAACAACTAACTAATGTAATTACAAGTATTGTGTGTGTATTCTAAGCCTGATTCTTAATTCTAAACAAACTACCATAGCCACAGCCTGCAGAGTGAAGTCACATGTCACGCAGTGCACTGGTGTGATTCATTGACTTGATTAATCATGTTTTAATAGTTAGAACAACAGAGGTTTATAGCACAGAGGAATAAGATATATCAGATTTGGCATACACACAAACACTGTAGCCTAACTAGAATAGGTTAGCCTAACTAGATAGAATAAGTGAGATCTCATCACATGTGCTGCACATGAGATTTGTTGTCAATAAGAAAAATATAGAAACTCACCAGCTAAATCCTTTAAAGAATAAAACCAAAACCCGTATCCTCAACATTGTATTCACTGTCTTGACGTGCAATGTATCATGGCTTTCTTTCCAACTTTTCTGCTGCTTTTTCTTGAGCACACCTTAGCCTTGTTGTAACACCAAATCCAGACTGAGCCTCCCAGTATGAAGATTTTCTGAGCACACACTGCACTGCTCACTTCCACTACCTCTATTTTAGGCTGTTCTTATTTTATTTAATTTTATTATAAATGTTCTTTATTTTATCTCATATTTGTGTATATGCATGTATACAGATATGTAGCATATGTTTATATGTATATTAATGTGTATGTGTACATGATTGATTTATTAGTATATTCCTTGACGCGTGCTGCTTTTTAGCTGTTCATTTTGGCTGTTCAAGGTGACATAGGTTGGTTTCCTGGTTCTATAAGATGTAAATGTGAGATGATTAGATTATGGAATCGTTTACTCAATATGTCAGAAGACAGGGACAACAAGAACGTTTTGATTTGGAGTAAATTAAACAGCTCTCCATGGGCTAAAGAAATATTTGCTTTATTTGAAGAGGTTGGATTACAGTGTATGTATAGTAATAATTTAACTTGTTCAATAGCTTCAATTAGTGAGAAAGTATTTGCTTTAATTGAGATAAAATGGTTAAATGATATTTTGTTAAAGCCCAAATTACGAACATATATCCAAATTAAGCACAATTATTGCCCTGAACCTTATGTTAAAGCAAACCTAACAAGAAATCAAAGGTCCTTAGTGGCTCAGCTGAGAACAGGAATCCTTCTCTTGAATCTTGAAGTCGGCAGATTTAAACATTCTTCAAGATGAAAGGTTATGTGAATTACGTGAACTCAACGAAAAATGAATCACATTTTCTTTTATACTGTCCCTTGTATGATGAACTGAGAACTTTTTTGTTTTGGTGTCTTGTAAGCCCACCTGGGTTGGGCACTTCTGTTAATAATAAAAAAATCAAAATCAAATCAAAATCAATCCTTTGAATCCTTATTCTTAAGATATGCACTTAATAACGTGATCATTTTGAAAGTTGGAAAGTGAGTGTCTTAAAGGCCTGAATATACACATATGTGTACATGGACTGCTGCACACAGACATGTAGTAGTTCTGTTACTAGTTGATGCATTCCTCACATGCACATTAGACAGGACAGGAAGACGTATGGACGCTATGTTGTGACTGTGCGGCTCCTCACTTACTCGTGAAGACAGAAACTATCAATTTGGCTTAAGATAGAGAATAAAACCAATACTATTGATATGAATGTGTGTTTATACAGTCATGGTTTTGTATTAACTATTGTATAACCTATGTTAATATAATGATTAATGCTATGCAAAGTAGCCTCTTTGCAACATTTATCCACTGAATTATGTTGTGACCGGTTGTGACCTGCTTGGTAGTTGACTGTCCCATATAGTAGCTAGTACTACTCTGCTATTCAGATTTGAATCCAGGTCATGGCAGTTTTGTACAACATATTAATCAATTACATTTACATGATATTATTGAAGGAAAAACTCCAGTACATAGCATACAACTCTGAATGAAGTGGCAAACACAAGTAGTTGTGTATTGTGGCCTAACATACATAGGTTGAATGATAATGTGTTATCACTGAGCTTTGAGCCGGGACATGTCTGGATAAGTCAGGAAAAGTTATGACATTAGATTAACATCAATTTCCCATAAAAATGATAATTACATAAACATACTGTAAGTTTTGGAAAAAACACAAAACACTGAACTGTTTTCATCTGTGTTTTAAGTGAACATGGATTGGATCAAAACGTCTACATCAGATTTGTTACATGTCCATCCATGTTCCATATTTAACAGCACTTACTGTGTAAGTTATTACTGGGACTCCCTAAAAGCTTCACCTGGAGGGGTGTGGTTTTGCAGGATGTACAGATGTGGCCAAAAGTAATGCACCATTCACGTTGAACAGTTTATTTTATGATCAATGCATGTCTATCTTCGGTTTCCAGAACAAAACAAAAAAGTTGTGAAAATAACTAAACTTGTGCTAATTCTACAGAGACATTGTAAAATAGCCTGGATGACATGATTGGTACCCTTCAGAAGTTGTAAGAAAGAATTGATTTGTAGTGATACTTTGAGCAGACTGTTATCAGTAGTATCACAGGTGTTTTCACCTTCAATCTGAATCACTCATGCAGCCAGTTTAAAAGGAGAACATAAGTCATTCTGTTGCCTTGTGTCACTGTGTTCCATTGGACATGGAAAACAGAAGGACAACTAGAGAGTGGTCTGAGGCTAAGCATAGTCAGCATAATGGTTACAAGAGCATCTCCAGAGAGCTTGATGTCCCTGTGACCACTGCTGCCAATATTATTAAGAAGTTTAAGGGTGGTGGAAGTGTAGCCAACATGTCTGGATGTGGTCACAAGAGGAAAATTGGCCTGATGAATGGTGTGAGAAAGAACCAAGAAAAGCTTCATTACAGATCCATTCTGATCTTCAAGTTAAAGGTAGGCTACTATAGTTTCAAGTTGCTCCATCCATTACTGTCTGAATGAACATGGGCTCCATGGTAGAAGATCCAGGACGACCCCCTTCTAAGAGGAAGACACAGAAAAAACAGATTGGACTTTGCCAAAATGCATGTTGACAAGCTACATTCCTTCTGGGAGGATGCGCTTTGGGCAGATGAAACACAATTAGAGTTTTTTGGTCAATCACACCAACCCTATATTTACAGAAGAAGAAATGAAGCCTTCAAAGAAAAGATTATGATTATTATTATGAAACATGGAGGAGGCCCAGTGATGCTTTGGGGCTGCTTTGCTTCCTCAGGCATTGGGAGCCTTGACTCTGTTCAGGGCATAATGAAATCACAAGACTATCAAGGCATTTTGGCCCATACATACAGTCTGGTGTCAGAAAGTCTTAGTTGGAGATCATGGGTCTTCCAGCAGGATAATGACCCCAAAAATACATCAAAAAGCAGTCAAGAGTGGATGAGAAGAAAACACTGGAGCATTCTGAAGTGGCATGCTATGAGTCCTGAATCTCATTGAACAAATGTGGAAATAGCTGACATTTGCAGTTGGTAGATGGCAGCCATCAAACCTGAGAGAACTGGAGCAGTTTGTTCAAGAAGAGTAGACCAAACTACCAGTGGAGACCTATAGAAACCTTATTCACAGTTACAGAAAGAGCTTGTCCTACAAAATATTCAGTTAAGGGTGCCAATATTTTTGGCCAAGCCATTTCATTTGTTTTATTGAATAATATGTTAAATTGTAAATCAAAAGCAAAGGTTCAGTTATATTCAATGTGAAATAAAGAATGATGGATAACATATACTTCTGTCAGTTTCAACTTCATATAAAAAATGGAGTTTTGTTTTGTTTGTTTTTTAAAGTGAATATTTTCTGCCACATCTGAAGCAGTGCACATTTCAGCATGTTCTCCAGCCCATACATGTGCATGTTCATGATTTGTCAATGGATGGTAAGTTATGTTAGTTTTGGACAAATAGGTTGCTACTTTTAATTGTCACTAGTATGTGGTCATGCTAAAATGTCATAACGTGTTGTACGTATCATGTGACGATGTGCAAATGTTAGAATAACAATAGCAATTTTCCACGATGTACTGGTGCAAACACATCACAGAGTTTGGAAATTTGTATTCTTGCATCTGTTAGAGTGAGCAGAGCAGTTTCACCACACAGACTGCTCCATCATGATAACAGAGACCACAAAAGCTTTAATTAACAGAAGTGTGCACACACAGAGCTCTCCACAACCACAACAACTTTCATATATTTTTTCAAATCCTCCTTAAGTAAAGGTATATAGGTATTGGAAGCAAAATGTAAAAATATATGTATATGTGAATATGTGTGTTCAAATATTTAAGTGAAAATACTGGTTTCATCGATCTTGCTGATATATTATATATGACATCATTAGATTAATAATAATTATTATTATTATTATGTTTTTACATGTGGATTTGGTGTAACATGAAACCTTTTGGGGGACTTAGTCAGGAGCTTAGCAGCAGTTAAGCTTAGCAGTGGTCAACTTCTGTTTTATCAGTATTTAGCAGTAGAACATTATTATCAATTATACTGTTCAGGGTCAAATTTGTTCCATTTTTACATCTGAGAGCTGTAAAACTATTTTTTCCCATTAGCCTGAAATGTGACCACTTTCCCCTAACGTGGCTCACAATATACAAAGAACTTTTTAACAACATTTTTGTAGCATGTTCAATCCATATTTATTCAACATTTCAAGAATTATCATTCAAAAATGTTCATTCTCTCCACATTTAATTTTTGTTTTATGTAACAGTATATAGTTAGCATTAATCATGTTTATCTGTGACTGATTAGGTCTTTATGGTGATTCAGAAATATGTTTTCTGTAGATACTAATTATGCAGAAGTACTGTGACAGGTCAGAATCTGAACAGCATGTGAGGGTTAAAATGGGTTATTATTTGCCCAAGTGAAAGCAAGTACAATGCAAACAGCAAACACCACAAAACAAAGATTCAGTTTGTTTGTGTTTTGTTGTTGTGGTTGTGGTTGTTGTTGTTGTTGTTGTGGTGGTGGTGGTTGTGGTTGTTGTGGTTGTTGTGGTTGTTGTTGTTGTGGTGGTGGTTGTTGTTGTGGTTGTTGTTGTTGTTGTTGTGGCTGTTGTTGTGGTGGTGGTTGTTGTTGTTGTTGTGGTGGTGGTGGTGGTGGTTGTTGTTGTGGTGGTGGTGGTTGTTGTTGTTGTGGTGGTGGTGGTGGTTGTTGTTGTTGTTGTTGTGGTGGTGGTTGTTGTTGTGGTGGTGGTGGTTGTTGTTGTGGTGGTGGTTGTTGTTGTTGTTTTGGTGGTTGTGGTTGTTGTTGTTGTTGTTGTGGTTATTGTTGTTGTGGTTGTTGTTGTTGTTGTTGTGGTGGTGGTTATTGTGGTGGTGATGGTGGTTGTTGTTGCTGTGGTTGTTGTTGTTGTTGTGGTGGTTGTTGTTGTGGTGGTGGTGGTGGTTGTTGTTGTGGTTGTTGTGGTGGTGGTTGTTGTTGTTGTGGTTGTTGTTGTTTTGGTGGTTGTGGTTGTTGTTGTTGTTGTGGTTGTTGGTGTGGTGGTGGTGGTTGTGGTTGTTGTTGTGGTGGTTGTTGTTGTGGTGGTGGTGGTTGTTGTTGCTGTGGTTGTTGTTGTTGTTGTTAAACCTGATACTTTAGACTGTTTCTCTCCAGTCGATCTTACAGAATTAACTTCAATGATTACTTCATCCAAATCATCAACTTGTCTCTTAGACCCGATTCCAACTAGGCTGCTCAAGGAAGTATTTCCCTCAGTTAGCACTTCCTGAGGCCTGTACTACGAAGCTGGATTTTCTCTTATCGAGGTAACTTCAGGGTTAACCCTGGGTTTTCCGTACTACGAAGCTGGTTCACTTCTTACCGGGGTAAATCACCATGGTAACTTATGCTGAACGGCTAACCTGCTCCGGAGCAGAGGGGTATTGCACAAAAGTAGAATAAATAAATCCAGGATAACTGAGCAAGCGCAGCTTGATCTAGCCTGCCCGGCGCATCTTGGCTTAATTGTTTGCACGTTTGCTGAGCCAGGATGAAAAGGTGCGGTTATGTCAAGCCAGGTGTAGACAGTTGGGATAAATGCGTGTTGACGGCATTCTCAAATAGACCCACGGGATCGATCACAGAATCACAGATTGGAAAATGGAAAGGTGTTGCGCGTCATTTTTCACGGCCGCTGAGCAACAGCTCCTGATGGAATTTTATGAAGAGGTGAAAGAAGTTATAAGAAAAAAAGGCAACACAGGCACTATAATTAAGGAAAGGGAGAAAGCCTCGCAGACAATTGCGGACCGACTCAATGCGTAAGTAGTGCAAAAATGTACAATTAATACAACAGTGCTCCACTAGAACTGTCATAATTACAATTAAAGGACTAAATAAGTTACTTTCCAAGCCCACTAATCAACAGTTGTACACTTTGATTTAAATGTGGCAAGTAAAAGTGCATGCTACTCAGGAAATATAATTAAGTGCAAACAATTATCCACAGTGTGTGTGTCAATGTTATCTATTTAATCTGTTTTTCCTATGTTATGTGTTTTGTCTATTTCATTGATCTATCCTTCATAAAGAACACATTTGTCTGGCCATAAGAGGACCTGGCAGCAAGTTAAAATCAAATATAAGAACATTTTGCAAGCTGGTAAGTGACTTCATTTAGATTACAGTGAACAAATGAGGTGAATAGATTAGGTGTCTGACATATTGAATGTATGATTTGTAGCAGTAAAAAAAAAAGCCCATACAACTGGCACGGGGGGCGGCCCACCAAGCCAGGCTATGACCCCAGCAGAGGAGCTGGCACTCAACCTTAATAAAGGGAGGCCAGTGATGGAGGGGATCCCAGGAGGGACCGTCACTGACTGTGTCCCAGCAATGGACACTGACTGCTTCATACAAGGTATATAATGCAGCACTACTGCACATGAAAACAATCAAAATATATTACTGTCTGACTTTGGATTTTCTTGCAGTGTCTGGGAACACAGTCACCCTATTGGAGCCACCAGAAGACGATCCGGTTAGTTCATTTTATTGAAATCACAGGCCTGGAATATCCTGTCAAAAATCCTAATAAAAGTTCTTGTATGTATACGGCAGGGGGAAGGCACATCTGCAGCTGCAGGATACACAAATGAGGAGACAGTGTCGCTAGACTCCAGGCTTGAGGTATCATGTCAATTTTGTGGAAATGCCTTGCTCATTTAGCCCATAATGGATATGGAGTCAGTGATTTGGCGCTAATAGAAAACATGTGTAACAGAAACAGCAAAGTAACATTGTGAGTATTGGCTAACGTAAATCTACATTCTGCACAAATCCTGCTGTGCTAATTGACATTTCTTTTATAGAATTCACAAACTGTCAGGAGGCTCTATATAGAACATCTCGAGAAGCAAATCGAGCTGGCAGAGGTGAAAATCCAAGTCAAAAAGAGGGAGCTGAAAAACATGGAGCTTGACACAGAAATAAAGCGCAAGACCCTCAGGAAACTGGACCTGGAGATCAAAAAACTAGAGAGAAGTGAGTATGTCAGTGCACACTGTAACCATAACTGTATGAAGTGTATTGTTACTTTTGCCCTCTGTATTCCAGGTTCCAGACAAATGAGGACTATAAAATAAAAAACTTCAACTGGAAAACATTGATGTCCTCCTTCTTTCATGTGTGCTTAGTGAAGTGAAATTTTAAGACATAACCACACACTGTGCTACCAATGCCAGACAAAATGCACATACACAGCAAAATGTAACTTATGATCTTTTTAATAGGTAACTTAAATCCAATCCAAAGCTAACTGGAAAAATGCTCAATGTAATGCTCTCTGACAAGCCTGCCATTTCTGTTGTCTGGGAAAATGGCAGCATTTTCCCATTCATCATCAATTGCCATTCGGGGGGCCCTCTCCTTTCTCAGGCCTGCAATGTTATGCAGCACTGCACATGCTGCAATCAGATCACAGGCCCTCTCCGGGGAAACCCTCAGGTAATGAAGGCACTGAAATCTGGACTTAACAAGTCCAAAGGTCATCTCAATTCGAGCCCTCGTTTTTGCATGACCATGGTTGTAGGCCTGCTGTGGTGAGGTTTGGGGGTCTGCAAGGGGAGTCAATAAGAAGGACTCACAGGCATAGCCTTTGTCTCCCAGCAGCACACCAGAGAATTCACCTGATGATAAAGCAAGATACAATTTATGAAACTACAGAGTTAAACGCTGATAATGTCCAAGGTGCTTACAAATAAGATGTGTGGCTTACCTTGTGAGAGTCTCTCATAAATTGGACTCGCACGAAAGACTCTGTAGTCATGGACTGAGCCAGGCCATTTTGCCTCTATGTTGCTGATAAGGCAGTCAGCATCACAGATCATCTGAAATGATAAGATGTAACCATTAAGGTCTATTAATTCATGCAAGTCACAGTAACCACAAACCAGTCTTACCTGAACATTGATGCTGTGGAAGGATTTTCTATTGATAAAGTCCCCCTCGTGTTCCCCTGATGGACGTTTGATTTTTATGTGAGTGCAATCCACTGCACCAATGACATTAGGGAAAGCTGTGACACAAAATTAGTGATTATCCAACTCTGATTACAGTACAATTGGAAACTACATTTTGCAAGTTGAAATTTATGTTACCTGCAATCTTGTAGAACTCCTCCTTAATGTATAGGGGTCTTCTGTGGCCAGGGAAGGTTATGAATACATGCACAAGAGACTTCAGTGCCAGACAAACACGTCTTATTGTGCGGCATACTGTTCCTTTATTGAGGTTCTCTGCATCCCCAACAGAATAAAGGAAGCTCCCACTTGCAAAGAACCTCAGTGCAACACAAACCATCTGTGGAACAGTGAGGGCATGGCTTCGTGCTGTCTGGTGCTGTATTTTTGGCCCCAGCAGCCTACATAAATATCTTAGCCCATCAGCCGAGAATCGATACCTCTCAATGAGATGGTCATCCTCAAACGCCAATGGGTCCGACCTGTCCCGGAAGACTCTCTCACGCCTAAATGCTCTTCTGATAATTAGGGCTTCCTCATCCAGCACATCCTCCAAAAAAGGCACGCCATTATGAAGAGGGAACAGGTGAATGGGAGTTGGACCTATATATACTGTATTACCCTCGTCACAGACTTAATTGATACCACCTTTGCAACTTTATTGCTCACTTTTTAGAATCTCAATAACAGCAATAATACACATATTCATCAAAGCTCTAATGGCAATTTGACAAGCAGTTTTCATTAACATAGCAATATATCACTAGGCCTTTATATATCAAAGTAATAATGATACCACATGAATGACTATAAAACGACTGTTGCAATTAAACAGTCAACAGACTTTAATGAAACTACAATATAATTTATCTGTAATATTTTAATGCAGGATAATTGATAATGATGCAACATATTTAGAAAGACCGTGGAAATGCTGTAAAACCCATTAATTTTTCACATGATTGACAGAACTGCCAGATGAATCCCTGAGAATAATCTTAGCCTGGTTGTTAGCCTGGTCTGGAGCAGGCTAGCTGCAGAGAATAAATTACCATAGTAACTAGGCCAGGATAAATTTAACCTGCTTTCATGCAACCGACTTGAGGCTAAATTCAGCCAGGATACCTAACATATCCCGGCTTAATCCCTTATCTTGGTTTCGTGCAATACCCCTCCGGCCTCTGGTGTAGATAGTTGGGATAAGTGCGTGTTCATGGCATTCTCAAATAGACCCATGGCCAGTGTTGTGCATGAACGCGTTCATTGAACGAAAGTTCATGAACTCGATCATAATTTTGGTGAACTTGAACGAACGAACGGTATTTCTGCCTGATGAACGATACTATGAACGCGTTCATTCTGGTGTCTGTGAACGTCACGTTCACTCTTTTTTAATTTCGTTCAATAAGGTTCAGGCAAAAAACACACCGCACTAAAGTGTTGCCCAACCGTTGCGTGTGCTTCTTTGTCTGTGCCAGATTCTAACAAGTGCGAGAGCGCCACAGTTGAGTAGAGCTCAACTTGAGTGGATCTGGCAACCAAAGGCAACGGCAGCCAGTGTCGCACTGCCGTCATCAAAACAAAACAAAAAACAGCATGGAGGCGAAAGCAGCATGTGGACATAAGGAGGTATCATATAATTATCTTAGCGATTTTTATGAGAAAATCGACAAGGAAGGGTTAAATATTGTTATGATCAGTTTATTGGGCTGTAGGCCTGGTAGTGCTGTGTATTGCTAATGGATATGAGTATGATGTGTAGAGGTGACCTGTATCAAAGTAAAAGAGCATAATTGTTATTATAGGAAGCCAAAAACAGCAGATCCACCAGGGAGCGACCACTGTGACCAATGAGAGGATCTTCATTCAGATAAGAGAAAATAATTCTGTCCTTAGCCCTGCACACTTTTGTGTTCTTGTTATTATTTTAGTTGTATTTTGTGAACTGTAACCAGTGACAGATATTCATTGAGTTAAGGTATTTTCACTCACTGGACAGAAAGTAGAAGCACTTTCCATGGTCTTGGACTCTGACTGACTCTTTTAAATTATTAATATATATTTTTTTTTACTATTGGGCAAACAATCCAAACAATTGAAAAGTGACTTAATAACGTTGACATGTTTTGCACTTTGAATGTTGCACTTCGAAATTCAACATTGAACTTCAACTACCTCAGCCTGGTTCCTACCTCAGTTTCTAGTCAGTAGAATGGTCTTGAGGGTTTGTAATTTTCTTTCCAGAATTCCAGTATTACTATTTTGTAATGTTCTGCTATGGAATTTGAAATTATCATTGCACCTTACAAACTACTGTCCTGTTTGTTTTATAATTTCTTATTAAAAAGGACATTCAAGCTAGTTTTTCCTCATGTTTTTGAGAATATAATGTTGGGGTGAAAGCTGCAACTGCTACAAGTGTGGACTGAATGGAGTTTAAACAACAATGGGGGAAGGCCCTTCGATGCTAATGTAAATCCTGGTTGGATAAGGATTCAAAACTGGATGAAATCTGACACATAGTTTCAGTGTTAAACTAATGAAATAATTGCTGGCTGTGGCGACAATTTTAAAAGAGTATAGTTCGCAACGTATTGAAAAAAAGAACTGAACTAGTTCATTTTTTTGGAGCTGTGAACTTAGTTCATAATTTGGAATTATGAACTATGAACTGAACTAGTTCATTTTAAAATGTGTGAACTATGAACTGAACTAGTTCATGTAGAACGTGAACTTTCCCAACACTGCCCATGGCATCGATCACAGAATCACAGATTGGAAAATGGAAAGGTGTCGCGCGTCATTCTTCACGGCCGCTGAACAACAGCTCCTGATGGAATTTCATGATGAGGTTAAAGAAATTATAAGAAAAAAAGGCAACACAAGCACAAAGCACTGTAATCAAGGAAAGGGACCGGCTCAATGCATAAGTAGTGCATAAATAAGTAATATTTAATAATAATTAAATAATAAATGGGTGAAGCATAGCTCAGTGGGAAGAGAACTCGCCCCATGTGTTGAGACTACAGTTCTCACTGCAGGTGACCCCGGTTCAAATCCCGCACCAAGTGCTCCTATCCTGCATGTCATTCCCCCCTCTCTGTTTCCAGTTTTCCTGTCTCTCTCTATTAACCTGTACATCAAAGGCAAAAAGCCCAAAAAATATACATTAAAAAAAAGTACAATTAATACAACAGTGCTCCACTAGAACTGTCAAAATTACAATTAAAGGACTAAAGAAGTTACTGTCCAAGCCCACTAATCAACAGTTTTGATTTAAATTAAATTAAACACTTTGATTTAAATGTGGCAAGTAAAAGTGCATGCTACTCAGGAAATATAATTAAGTGCAAACAATTATTATAATTAGGTGTAGGGCAGGGGGAAGGTACTGTACATCTGCAGCTGCAGGATGCACTTCTGCAGATGAGAAGACAGTGTTGCTGGACTCCAGGCTTGAGGTATCATGTCAATTTTGTGGAACTGTCTTGCTCATTTCGCCCATACTGGATATGAAGTCAGTGATTTGGTGCTAATAAAAAATAACCTGTGTAACAGGACCCAGATGCTGCTCAGCCTCAGAAGCAGCCAAGTAACATTGTGAGTATCGGCTAGTAAATAGTACAAAGTAAATCTACTGATACCACATGAATGACTATAAAATGACTGTTGCAATTAAACAGTCAACAGACTCTAATGAAACGACAATATAGTCTATTATATCAACATATTTAGAAAGACCATGGAAATGCTGTAAAACCCATTAGTTTGTCACATGATTGACAGTAGAACTGCCAGATGAATCCCTGAGAATAATCTTAGCCTGGTTGTTAGCCTGGTCTGGAGCAGGCTAGCTGCAGAGAATAAATCACCATAGTAACTGGGCCGGGATAAATTTAACCTGCTTTCATGCAACCGACTTGAGGCTAAATTCAGCCAGGATACCTGACATATCCCGGCTTAATCCCTTATCCTGGTTTCGTGCAATACCCCTCTGAGGCCTGTACTACGAAGCTGGATTAACCTATCCAGGATCTCTCTCCGTTACCTGGATTGACTTAACCAGATCTTCGCAGTCCAGGATAAGCGGTACTACGAAGCTGGATATCAACTCGGTAAGTCAACCCAGGGTTTTCCCATCTGGATCTCTGCGCGTTCACATAAAGGGGAGGTGTTTGCAGCGTCTGACCAATCACAAACATGGAGAAACCCTGCAAAGCAGACTACTTTACCATGGAGGAGCAGACAATTATTCTTCATAAATATGAAGAATTCAATCACATCATCCAGGCCAAAAGCAACACTGTTGCTGCAGCAGCAAAAGCCAGGAAGGAATGCTGGCAGAAAATTGCCGACTCTGTTAATGTGTAAATTCACGAGATCATACAATATTAATTTATCAGACAATATAAACGGACAGCACTCTGATCACACAATGCCACTTTATCACGGCACAGACGTTTGGGGCAGAGCGCTTCCTCAGTGCCCTTCCTTTCATAAGAGACATTAAGTTAGTTTAATATTCAACATTCAAAATACAAACCTATTATGCGCTTCAACCATTTGAGTGAATGATTTCAAACCAACTGTATAACATACAGAATAATATCCCCCACGTGCCTCAATGATTATTTTTTAAATATATATTTTGGCCAATTAAAAAATTGCATCTATCCCTAAAAGCTCATTCTCTCCTAAGCGCTCCTCTCGCGATCCGCGCACCAATGTTGACAGCCAGGATCTTTTAAGAATGGGCAGGTCATTTTCTAAGAGAGCTGATTGGTCAGGAGGTGGTGCTTTTGTACTCGCTGATCTCTTATCCAGAACATTAACCTGCTCCGGAGCAGGTTAGCCGTTCAGCATAAGTTACCATGGTGATTTACCCCGGTAAGAAGTGAACCAGCTTCGTAGTACGGAAAACCCAGGGTTAACCCTGAAGTTACCTCGATAAGAGAAAATCCAGCTTCGTAGTACAGGCCTCTGGTGGTGGTGGTGGTTGTTGTTGTTGTGGTTGTTGTGGTGGTTGTTGTGGTTGTTATGGTTGTTGTTGTTGTGGTGGTGGTTGTTGTTGTTGTTGTTTTGGTGGTGGTGGTTGTTGTTGTGGTGGTGGTTGTTGTTGTTGTGGTTGTTATGGTTGTTGTTGTTGTTGTGTTGGTTGTTGTTGTGTTGGTGGTGGTTGTTATGGTTGTTGTTGTTGTTGTGGTTGTTGTTGTTATGGTTGTTGTGGTGGTGGTGGTTGTTGTTGTTGTTGTGGTTGTTGTTATGGTTGTTGTTGTGGTTGTTGTTGTTGTTGTGGTTGTTGTTGCTGTTGTTGTGGTGGTGGTTGTTGTTGTTGTTGTTGTTGTAGAAATAAGAAAAAGCACAAACCAAGGAAGTAATAAAAAGAATGAAATAAAAACAAAAAAGATGTTTCCAATTAATACAACGCATTTGACAAAAATACACGGACAAGAAGCACAAACGCAAAGTTCAGACAGATGAGCAGACAGTGGGCAAAACAGAAGGACTGAAAGATGCAGACTGAACAATAAAAATACCATAAAAAACAACAAAAAACAGCAGCAAAAAAATAAATAAATAAATAAAAAGCAGAAGCTATTACATCATCATCACCACCACACCACACCAAATAAAGATTCAGTTGATGAGGTATAATAATGAACTGTAAACCAGAAGGTCCGAAGGTGTCTGACTATTAGCAGGAGAATCAATCCAGAGCTAATCCAGAGATACACACTCACTGTCTGAGCCTCTGAATCAGTATGTATTATTCCATAGTATCAAAAGCAGCACTGAGATCTAAGAGTACAAAAGATTCTCCTGTATGTAAGCTAGAACAGCATGTTACTGTTGTAGCTACTGGAGGTGGAGCAGCTACAACAGTGATCTAAGGGCGTATTCACACCAGGAAAGTCCTTTGGTCCGCTTATTTAGTCCGGACCAAAATACAATGTTTCTTTTTGGTTTGGTGCGGTTCCTGTTCACATTGTGCTTTTCGCAAGTGGGCCAGAATTTGTCAACAAACCCACATGTGTGCAAAGATCGTTCAATCATTGGACAAAAAGCTTTGGTCCGTTTGGAAGCGAACCGAGACCACGGCTGTGTCTCAAATGGCGCACTTGCACACTTCAAGCACTATGTTTTAGGGCATAGTGCATTCACACTGAAGAACAAGCGAAAACTCAGTGCTCTGAAAGTACCCGGATGGTGCACTAAAAACGGACAAAAAATCCAGTGTGAGATGATGGACACTACTCACACTAAACGGACGCCATTTTGCCTACGTAGCGGAAGGGGAGGGACTTTTTGCCCAGTTTTCTGATTTCAATTGGCGGCCAGCAGCGACATGCAAGCCCGTCACTTCCGCTAAGTGCAAAACGCCAGTGCGCCATTTCAGACAATACTTACCCACGACAGTGTGCACCACAGAGGTAAGTGCTCAGTGCGCACTACGCACTACAGTCTGGTGCACTCACGTAAGTGCTCCATTTGAGACACAGCCCGTCTCTCCGACTGGGTCTCGGTCCGACTGTTTGGTCCGCTCCAGAGTTCGATGGTTTGTGTTCACACCAGCCCAAAAGGTCCGCACCAGCGATTTTTTTGGTTTGGTCCGAACCAAACAAGGCAGGTGTGAATACGCCCTAAAATGACTTCTTACATTTGTTAAGATGAAAGCCTGTGAGAAGTTTAGAGGGAAAAATCAGTATTTGGTGGAGCTGTTAACAACTCATAGACATCTGAAATGTGAGCTGACTACACACTGCTGACTGGTTTCATCTTTAACAATGTGTTGTATTTTAAAAGCTTGTTATATTATCCATTGTGTCAAATCTGCATCTGAAAAGTAACTAAAGCTCTCAAATAAATGTAGTGGAGTAGAAAGTACAATATTTCCCTCTGAGATGTAGTAAGTAAATTCACATTGAAATACTCAAGTCAAGTACTAGTAACTCCAAATTGTAAATGTTTGAATAAATGTACTTAGTTATTTTCTACCACTGGCTGTCTGCTATGCTGGGAATGTCAGATGTTTTACATGACACAGGGTCGTACCTATCTTGTACATATTTGGAAAGTTCACAATGATCTTTTACAGGCTTCACTGGCTTGGTTATGTTTCAGTAAGCTAACAGCAGCAGTCTTGGGAGAGTCAGATAAAATCTCACCCACAGTTGATGTGTTCTATATAAGGATTTACAGACTGCATCAACCAGTTTGCCTCTGTGTTGTAAAATCTCAGAGGAAAATGAAAGAAATTTGGTTTGCGGTAAAAAATAATGTTGAAAGTCCAGGTTTGTTCAAGTAGTAGTACTAACAGCAGCCACAGGGAGGCACCACAGCCTGTGTTAGAGGTCAGATTGAGTTCATGCTAATGAAACGCCTCACTGATCCCTGCATGGACATTAAATTCCCCATGGCTTCAGATGTAGTTTTTGTACTGTATAGGTTATATATAGTATCTATTATATTATATGTCTA
Source organism: Scomber japonicus (assembly GCF_027409825.1). Taxonomy (NCBI): domain Eukaryota; kingdom Metazoa; phylum Chordata; class Actinopteri; order Scombriformes; family Scombridae; genus Scomber; species Scomber japonicus. The sequence goes on along the minus strand of NC_070584.1, from coordinate 2,096,944 downwards.
AAATGACATTTCCTCACAGTGACAATACCTTGTTAATGTTACACAAGAGCTATGAAAGGAGGGGGATTTGAAGGTTCTGTAAGTGCTTTAACTATTTTTTTTTACTGTTATTTAATATCCAGATTGGTGCTGTTGGTCCTGTTGGTCCTGAGATCAGAACAGAAACCTTCAGCTGCAAACTTAAGGATGTGTGCAGACAGGTGCAAAGCTTTATGAAAGGGTTCAAGAAATCAAAAACACCAATCAAAAAGAAGAGTTGCGCCAACTAGACTGCACAAACTACCAGTTAAACAGGACAACTGTAACCCACAAGTGCCCCCCCCCCCCCCAACCTTAACAAAGGTGCCTTCAGGCCAACCCATTATCATTGCTGAAGACTTTGGCAATGATAATGGGTTGGTGCAAAAGCAGCTAATGTTTGTTACCAGTTTTAGCTTTTAAAAGATACTATTTGGTGTATTGCTGATTCTTCTTATGTAAATTGTCGTAATCTGATTATACAAACTGCAGATTTGGCCATAGCAGCAGTATGTGTGAATGATGTCAGACTGTACTTCTCTTCAGGTAATGCATATTCGTTGTGCCTCAGAGAAGCCTCCCCTGGTGATTCGGGCCATATGTACAGGTATGTTTGTCAGGGACACTGCAGAGATCTATTAAGGGCTGTGCTTGTGAAAGTAAAGGCAAGGCAATGATCTGAGCAGCATGGTACTACAGTATATACCACTGATGTCACTACCCATCCCCAACATCTTCTCCAGCAACATGTTGTTCTGTACATCAGACAGATCAGAAAGCTGTTTCTGTGGTACTGAAGGCAGATGTGCAGCCATGTGATGCTGAAGCCTCCATGTATCTGTCATTGACTTATGCTGACTTAAAACAATGAAAGGAAAGGAAGGAGGAAACAGGCAGCAGCTGAGACTGTGGCTGGTTGGCTATCACCTCCCACAGTATGAAGGTAGGACAAAAAATAATGCAATGTATGATTAACACTGACTGGATGGCATTTGGAGATCCTCCAGCCATTACAGAGGTTGTGTAACATCAAACAACACCAACTCTCCACAGGAGGCATGTAACACACACAGCAGGGAGTTATGTCTGGAGGTTGTTGGTGGCAAATAAACCTAAAGGTCACAAATGTTCCACAAAAATGTACATGCAGGACACTAAGAAACAATGCCCTCCCAGTTCAAGCCCATGCCCACTCAGAACCCATGTAACCTGCATTTAACCCATGTGGGGCCCACATACACATGTTGGCTGGGACCCTGCAACACACCTGAGGCCTGTACTACGAAGCTGGATTAACCTATCCAGGATATCTCTCCGTTACCTGGGTTGACTTATCCAGATATTCGCAGTCTAGGATAAGCGGTACTACAAAACTGGATATCAACTCGGTAATTGAACCCAGGGTTTTCCAATCTGGATCTCTGCGCGCTCACATAAAGGGGAGGTGTTTGCAGTGTCTGACCAATCACAAACATGGAGGAACCCTGCAGAGCAGACTTCTTTACCATGGAGGAGCAGACAATTATTATTCAACAATATGAAGAATTCAATCACATCATCCAGTCCAAAAGCAACACTGATGCTGCAGCAAAAACCAGGAAGGAATGCTGGCAGAAAATTGCCGACTCTGTTAATGTGTAAATTCACGAGATCATACAATATTAATTTATCAGACAATATAAACGGACAGCACTCTGATCACACAATGTCACTTTATTACAGCACAGACGTTTGGGGCAGAGCGCTTCCTCAGTGCCCTTCCTCTCATAAGAGACATTAAGTTAATTTAATATTCAACATTCAAAATACAAACCTATTATGCGCTTCAACCATTTGAGTGAATGATTTCAAACCAACTGTATAACATACAGAATAATATCCCTCATGTGCCTCAAGGCTTATTTTACAAATATATATTTTCGTCAATTTTTTACAATTACAATAAATAAATACAGTTATTATGCTCCCTGACACTTTGATCTCAGGATGTCAAACCTACAGAATAATATCCCCCACGTGCCTCAATGATTATTTTTTAAATATATATTTTGGCCAATTAAAAAATTGCATCTATCACTAAAAACTCTTTCTCTCCTAAGCGCTCCTCTCGCGATCCGCGCACCAATGTTAACAGGATCTTTTAAGAATGGGCAGGTCATTTTCTAAGAGAGCTGATTGGTCAGGAGGTGGTGCTTTTGTACTCATTGATCTCTTATCCAGAACATAACCTGCTCCGGAGCAGGTTAGCCGTTCAGCATAAGTTACCATGGTGATTTACCCCGGTAAGAAGTGAACCAGCTTCGCAGTACGGAAAACCCCGGGTTAACCCTGAAGTTACCTCGATAAGAGAAAATCCAGCTTCGTAGTACAGGGGCCTGTTTCAGAAAGCAGGTTTAGTGAGAACTCTGAGTTAGTTAACCCTGAGATGAGGGAAACTCTGGTTTTTCGGTTTCACAAAGCCAGTTCAGCTTAACTCTGAGTCAGTTACCCTGGCAACATACTCCGTGAACCTAACCTGCTCGCTGGCAGGTTTTCTTCAACTAACCCTGAGTTTCTCCTGCTTTTTAGTTGAAGCCTGCAGACTGAAGGAGCTGTCAGACATGGTGTGTCCTTTTCTTAAAGAGTCGGTTAATATTGAAGCACAAATACGAAGCATAAATCTCCATCAGAGGGTGATCAGACCCTGCTGGGATGTTTTATTATTCTCTGATGATGTTCTGTTTGAGTGTTTCCATTTTTTTGTACAATCAATAATTTATCTGAACAATATTCTCAGCCCTCGTATCGTCTGTACGACACCACATGGACATGCTCTCAGTTCAGAATAAGTTCTCTGTTCAAGTTCATGTTTCCAAGGCAACCGTCTGTCAGGCTGTCACAAAGGCAATATTTGAAGGTGATTGATAGCCAAGTGGTTACTGCTCATGCTTCACAGTGGCAATGTCGCTGGTTTGCTACCAGTGAGGAACTTTCTCTCTCTCTCTCTCTCTATACCAGCTACTGTTAAATTACGGTGAAAGTGCCCAAACATAAAACTAAACTTGACTATTACACTTAAACACTTACTTTTTCAGTGTTGTATGTATAAAGGCATGTAGGCGTTGCTTTCAAATAGACAATATTAAATACTGGCAGTGTTGGGATGGCTGAAAAATTGACTTTCTTTTTTGCTTAGAAGATTTCATCAACTACTGAAATATATATAACATGTTGAATGTAGCATTTAAATGCTGTTTAATGAGGTAGGGCAGGCTAAACAACACCACAATTGTTTGTAATCAATACCTTACTTGTTTGAGCTATATTTTTATATTTCATATTCAGTTGCTGCCAAGTAGGCCTATGTTTTGTACCTGTTGGGGTCTGCAATGAATGTTAAATGTGCCACGCACACACAGAATATAAATGTTGAATAAATCGACCACTCGAGACAAAATGTTTCTCTTTTTTTTCATTAATATTCACTGTTGACTGTCTTTTCTTAAATATACTCATCGTCTGCATGTATTCATTAATATTTCTAACTCCTTTGGGGAGAAGTAGGAGGACTGAGCCCTTTGTTTCTCCCTGTTGTCATGGTGAATCATGTTATCACCATCAATGATTGATGGTGTTGATAACAGTGGGTATGGATGTGAATGTTGACATTGCATATGGTGTTGGTAGGAAATTGTAGGATTTTGTGAAAGGGTGATTTGATTGGGAACTGGCAAGCACTGATTTGAGAGGTGGGGGTGGGATTCAATAAGTTTTGACTTCTTCCCACTCCCTTTCGAATGTGGTTGACAGTGCAGTATATTTTCTGTCGGGTGTAGGTTCGCTATTTTTGGTGAGAACACTGTGCTTTCATTTTTTATGTGCTGTTTTTTTTTTGTTTTTTTGTCACGCATTCGAAATAAAAAATAATCTAATCTAATCTATCTGTGCTCCATTGATGAGGGCTTGGTATCTCCTCATGCAGAAGCTTCACTCAGAGTTACTTTGACTCAGAGTTGATTGAACTAACTGTTAACACTTGTTCTGAAACCCAAAACTCTGAGTTTGACAGCTCAGAGTTGGTCAACCTAGAGTTAAGGTTTTAACTCAGAGTTAGTTAAACCTGCTTCCTGAAACAGGCCCCAGGCCTCTGGTCATGCAAGTTTCTATCATTGTAACAGGATTCTGTGGCTCACACACTGACCCTACTGCTCTGACACAAGGTTAAAAAAAAAAATAAAGGAAGGATAATTCACAAACATGTGCCTCATTTACAAAATAATTAATGATCTGGCTCCTCCTCCACTCAGTAGCTTTGTTTGGCAACGAGTAAATCCAAATCAGATCACTAGAGGAGTCACAAGAGGAAACTGCATTATCCCACTGCAAAAATCTGCTCATGATTGGAACGCTGTACCAGTCCACATATGGGACCTTACAAGGCAAGGCAAGGCAAGGCAGTTTTATTTATATAGCGCATTTCATACACAATGGCAACTCAATATGCTTTACATAAAACAGAAACATTAAAACATACAATTTACACCCCCCCACCCCCCATAATAAAAACAAAGTACAGAAAAATAGAAAGACATACATAAAATGCTAGAATTGAGCATTAAATATAAGATTGCAGCATAAAATCATAAATTAGCTTTAAAATCATTAGAAGGACATAGAGTGAAAATGAAAGATTAAAATGTAAAGTGCTTTAAAAGAGCTCAATCATAAGCTCAGGAGAAGAGAAATGTTTTTAACCTGGATTTGTGTTCACAGTTGGGGCTGATTTCAGTTCAGCTGGTAGTTTGTTCCAGTTGTGTGCAGCATAACAGCTAAAAGCTGCTTCACCATGTTTAGTTTGAACTCTGGGCTCAACTATCTGACCTGAGTCAGTAGATCTCAGAGCTCTACTGGGTTTATATTCTACTAACATGTTATTCATGTATTCTGTACAAAACTGACCTGTTGCTGAAACTTCTGCCTTATCGCTCATATTTATTTTACCTGTTTTTACTTGTCTGTCTTTGTGTTTGCTGTTAACATGTCTTGTTGCCTGACCTGCCTTAGTTTTATTTTTTATCATGTTTCTTTCTTCTCTTTCAAACTAAACATGATGAAGCAGCTTTTAGCTGTTATGCTGCACACAACTGGAACAAACTACCAGCAGAACTGAAATCAGCCCCAACTGTGAACACTTTTAAATCCAGGTTAAAAACATTTCTCTTCTCCTGAGCTTATGATTGAGCTCTTTTAACGCACTTTACATTTTAATCTTTCATTTTCACTCTATGTCCTTCTAATGATTTTAAAGCTAATCATTATTTTATGCTGCAATCTTATATTTAATGCTCTATTCTAGTATTTTATTTCTCTCTTTCTATTTTTCTGTACTTTGTTTTTATAATTAGTGTGGGGGGTGGTGGTGGTGGTGGGGGGGGGGGTTAATTGTATGTTTTAATGTTTCTCAAATGACATGTTTTTCTGTTTTATGTAAAGCATATTGAGTTGCCATTGTGTATGAAATGCACTATATAAATAAAACTGCCTTGCCTTGTTTTTCTTGTCATTAAAGTTTTTATTTATTTATTTTGATATACTTGAACAGACAGCATCATTACAATCTTTTCATTCTATATCACAGACCCATGTTGAATGCACAAATTATAACCACATAAATTATGTAAGAGAGAAAGAGAGAAATAAATAAATAATATGTACATACACGCATACACACATACATACACACACACATATACACATGCACATCTAAATATCTGCATATTGTATATGTGACCCACACACATACATAGAGACCTCAGAACTAAAAACTCAAAGCCAAAAAACAACAAAAAGTAAAATCTACAGCTTCACTGTGAGTTTATCAGTGTTGTTCTTGAAAGCCTTGTTAAAGTTTTTATACATGCACTATAAGAACTTACAACTTATTTTAAATCATTATCACTATCAACTGCCAAATTTGGTCAAAAATATGACTGAGACAAAAAATATTAATCTAATATTTAAGATATATTGAGTAAAACTAATATGGAGAAAATGAAATGGATCTGTGTATTTCTGGTCTATACTTGGTTAAAAACCAAACTAAACCAGAGACTGACAGAGGGGCCTTCCATTTTTTGTTGTCACCTTTTAAAAAATGTAATCTGCTCATTAAACTCTTGAGATATTTTTGCTATATAGTCTGGGTTAGGGTTAGGGAAAGAATATGTTTTTGTATTGAGCATAATGCCTACATGAATTCTATACATATGACTGAAAAGGATTCAGGGGCATTGTTCTTCACTACATCATCTTCCATCTCTCTCGGTTTGAACAGCTTCTCCCAGTGGGCAGCTCATATTTACTGTGAATTTGACATTACATGATCACAGCCATAGACTGACAGATCTAGTTTCTGGTGTCAACATACAGGCAGTTCATGTGGCCCAGTTATGCTCCCAGGAAGAAAGTTATACATCTTGTGATCTCCAGTCACACAGCGAGCTAACAGCTGCAGCATGGATCCTCCATCAAAACTCAACATGTCTTTTTGGGTTGTTCTGCTGTTTTTACCAGCAGAATAACAACCATGTAAGCATTAAATGAGTAGCTAAGGAATTCCAGATTGTTGGACCTTGGTAGAAAGTGATGACTGTTCCTGGTTTGGTGATTGTGTATTCATATAAGTAATTAGAAAAGTGTTTTATTAAGTCTGGGATTATTTTGTTCTACAATCAAATGTGGAATTGGGATAAGCAGAGGAAATTCTGTCGAATGTCTACACACACATGCAAAACACAACATATGATGAGCCTGGTCGTCTCTTCTGCTGTAGCTGGTGTAATAACAAGTGGGAGGTTGACATTACAGAGGTGTTACATCATTGGTTTTGAGTTTTGATGCACGATTTATTTTATTATTTTAAAATTTGATCCTGGAGCAGAAATTTACAGTTTGGCCCCTGTTGATCCCAGGGCCCCATTTATGCATAGCCACAAGATTAAGTCACAATGCAGGATCAACTTTAATGTATAAACTACTTTAACTTGCAATTCTGAAATAATTTGGCTGTTTTTTCAAATCATGCTGTTTGTTTTAGCTTTGCTCCTGCTGTCCACTTTTTGAATTCTTAGTGCTGTGGTAAAGCTTATTGTTATACACATTATAGTTCCTAACTAATTAAATAACTAACTAAAAGATGACACTCCTGAGATTCTTTTGGGGCCCCTGTAGGTGTGGGACCCTGGGGAGTTGCCCTTTGCCCTTTTTGATAATCCAGCCTTGAGGAATGAAGAAATATGAGCTTTGCAGCTGTTTTTTCATCGTCCTGTCACATTAACAATCAGCTCTAGTTTCTTCACTAATGATCATTTTAAGGCAGGAAAACCAGGAGTTACAATGTTCTGCTCATGTTTAGACAACACCATCAATAATGATTCTGGGACAAAGTGAGAAGCAACTGACTATCATTTGTACATATTAATTATTGCATGTTGCATGTTCACAAACAACTTATTCCTGCACCATGGATTGGAATACAATGAAATCAAGCTGAGCTCGGCTTTGCCTGTGATGTGCTGCGTTTAGCATCAATAAACAGGACTTTTATCTGATTAGATTTAAAGGTGGTGCAGCTGCCAAATGCCTGTCAGTGGTCATGTCCCGGCACTTAAAGAGCTGTGATCACTAAAGGACTCCGGTGCTAAAAGATTGAACTTTGTTGGTTGTCTTTGAAATGAAATGAATAGGCCTACATCATCATCTAGTTGTATTTCCTTCCAGGTGAAATTAGAGTTCAGACAGTAATATTTCTGCTCTCTGTTGTGAGTTCACATGCTCTCTCTGTGTTCTCATGACTTCCATCCCACAGTCACATGGCTGGGTGTCTCCAAACAGTCCTCAGGTAGTGCATGAACGGGAGTGTCTGTGTTTCTGTGGCAGCCCTCTGATGCGTTGGAGACTTTTCCAGGTTGCCCCGGAGCATGCTGGGATTTGACACCAGCCTCTACACTGTGACAAAAGAATGAAACTGCTATGGAGAGCTGTACGTTACTGACAGGAGTCCCGTTTATACATCATTTAACATGAACGCATCAGCACTTAAAAAAGCAGTGCCCGCTCCCTCATGCGTCAAGTTAGCTGAATTCAGGAAGCGTAATACTGAAAGTTATTGAATATAAATTTCAGAATAAAATAGACATCAACACCTTGGTTTACTTGTCATACTTTGGGTTTTGCTGTCATGAGAAATAGCGAACATTTTGTAGTCAGGAGGATATGTATGTTTGTATTAGTTCACATTGTATTTATTTAACTTACATGGATTGTATCCAGGTATGTGGAGTAGGTTCATCCATACATTCAGTATGGCCACCTTGTTATAGGCCAGTAGCTTTGAGAGTGAAACAAATGTATTTTTGTAATAGAGATTTTACATCAAAGTTAGGATTAGGGTTAGGAAGTATGTATTATGTTTGATTCTTTATGTGATAACATGCTGTCCATTCACCCTCCTGCTGCGTTCCTTTCATACTAGCTAACTTTCCTGTTCAAAACTGTACAGGTCAAAACTGACTGAGCTATTGCAGCTGCTTATGAATCTACCATCATTCTTATATTATATATATTATATCTATTACTGTGTATTGATTATTTGTATTAACTTCATTTCTATTGATTATCTCAAGATTTGCATTTATATGTTGAAATGTATGGCCTGTAGGCTGCACTTACCTCTGCTAATGCAACCCATGTTTGAGTAAATTAGTGTAATTTACAGAATATTTGATTACTGTAATTGTCATAAACCCATGTCTTTGGCCTTGGGGTCATCTTGATAACAAAAATTGAATAAACATGATAAAAATATGTTTTGAGTCTTCAGATGTCCTGTGTGGACAAAGGCATAGAACTTTAAGACAACCAGGTGAAATGCATTACATAAATACATAAATGAACTTGTAAATGGATCCAGTTGGACCAGGGCACAGCAGGAGGGTTAGGGTTTGTTTGAAGTTGTGTCCCTCAAGGCAGTTATTGACTGGTCGCCTTCACTTCACTTTACTGGGAGTGTGTGACATAAAACCCTAACCCTAACCCACATCCTACATGGTACTTTCATATTTCCATAATAGGTGCCACACTGACACGATAGAGAAATAAAGCTTTTATTGTGAAGGTACGGACCGGACGTGCGCTTCGTTATTGATGAGAACTTGACGCTGGTCTGGAAGGAGGGACTCGTTGACTGCGGCGACCGCAATATCAGCAACATGGGAGACGCTGTGGGATTTATTGTGAACGGGTTTTAAGAAGCGTTGGGAACATGGCAGAGAGGTGAGTGCAACAACAACACTGACTCTTTTATTCCTGATGGAGCTTGTATAGAGAGCAGAGCAGCAGACAGTGAGGCTAACGTTAACTGCGCTCCGTCTGCTCGCTGTGCTGAACGGCTGTTAGCTAGCTCGCCACTTATTCGCTGACACGATTCAACAATGTTCATAATGAGAAACATATCTGTGATTTGAGGCTTGTTTTCGGTCTGCTTGCTGGGTTGTTGCTTGCTGGCTGGAGCATTTTTCTTTGGATATTGGTGAAGGTGGAAGGAGTGGTATCCGGGGCGGATGTGTGCGGCTGGGTGATGATGCTGTTGCACCTGTCGGTTTAAATCTCGTCTCTAACCTGCTCTTCTAGCTGGATGCTAGCAGCTAAGACCACCAGTGGACCTTTTTTTATCAGTGTGGGCTGATGCCTGACTAACCAGGTTATACACATTGTCCTTCGCAGCATCCTTCATCCTCATGACAGATGGAGGCGCCTCCCATGAGAGGAGGCTCTGGAAATGGAGAAGTGTGGCACCATCCTGTTAACGTTACCTTTCTAACACCATCTTATGTGGCTCAGTAGATGTTGAGCTGCAGAAATACCCCAGCTTCCCAGTCTGTGCTCTAGTGAGTGGAAAAAAGACCAAATTCCCTTACGAATCTTTCACTTTTAGATGAACTTGCTTTCTAACAAATGGGTGTAACACACATTTTAAATCGGTGGTTCCCTGAGGCAAGTTTGGCATTCATCGATATAGCCTATGTATAAATGAACCAAATACGTGTCGTAGAATGTGAAATTCCAGATGTGGTCCTCGCTGTTGGCCATCATGTACCACTGGAGGACAGATGTGGTGAGCCTGCCACACGATTGCTGCGTGTTTGACTGGATGAACGCTGTGTTAGAGAGCATGTAATAATGTAATATACCTGGCATGTACTCCAAAGAAACAATTAAACCCGACATAATTTGAATGGAGTTTGGTTGTGGCAGGAGAACGTCACTGATACACCTTCATCTATTCTGGGACATCTATAACATCTGGAAGTTTATTGCCTTTTCATGTGAGGGTGTGGAAGGCATCTTCAACATAGACGTCAGTTCCTGCCTGGTGCAGGCATGCTGATTAGCCTGTGTTAATAATTGATGGCTGTTAAATTTGTATTTCAGGGGTCATTCAACCTCATGTAAATCACCCCAGCTGCTCTGTCCTCTGGGCTCTGCAGCATTACACAAATCCAGGCTTATTTGTCAGTCGAGTCCCATCAAACTGATCACAGGCTTGGTTCACTCAACCCATTGATTTGGTTAAAAAGCACCATCATCATTAACCAGTGCAGTGAAATTTGATGACTGATGATAGCATGTGATCAGCATGTGATTGTAGACATGGTTGAATATGTATTATTCATTTGGAGGATCGATTGTGGTGATGATAACTGCCACCCAACCTGATGTGTGAGTCATGAGTTTGATGACAAGTTTAGTGTTTGGAGGAAAGTTGATCAGAGCAGAGTGTTCTATGCTCCTCTGTAACTCTGTACCTCTATGACTCTATAACTCTGTACCTTTATAATCTTGTACCTCTATACCTCTGTCCCTCTATACCTCTGTCCCTCTATACCTCTGTCCCTCTATACGTCTGTACCTCTATACCTCTGTATCTCTGTAGCTCTATAACTCTATACCTCTGTAACTCTATACCTCTATACCTATGTACCTCTATACCTCTGTAACTCTATAACTCTGTACCTCTGTAACTCTATACCTCTATACCTCTGTATCTCTGTACCTCTATACCTCTGTAACTCTGTACCTCTATACCTCTGTAACTCTGTACCTCTATACCTCTATACCTCTGTATCTCTGTACCTCTATACCTCTGTAACTCTGTACCTCTATACCTCTGTAACTCTGTACCTCTATACCTCTATACCTCTGTATCTCTGTACCTCTATACCTCTGTAACTCTATACTTCTGTACCTCTATACCTCTGTAACTCTATAACTGTAACTCTGTACCTCAGTACCTTTGTACCTCTGTAACTCTATAACTCTGTACCTCTGTAACTCTATAACTCTTTACCTCTGTAACTCTATAACTCTGTACCTCTGTAACTATAACTCTGTACCTCTGTAACTCTATAACTCTTTACCTCTGTAACTATAACTCTTTACCTCTGTAACTCTATAACTCTTTACCTCTGTAACTCTATAACTCTTTACCTCTGTAACTCTATAACTCTTTACCTCTGTAACTCTATAACTCTTTACCTCTGTAACTCTATAACTCTTTACCTCTGTAACTCTATAACTCTTTACCTCTGTAACTCTATAACTCTTTACCTCTGTAACTCTATAACTCTTTACCTCTGTAACTCTGTGCCTCTGTACCTGTTCACTGTCTCACAGAAGATATTGGTGATATTGGTTGCAGTCAAACTGGAGAGACAAGGAAACACACAATGCTAACAGCAGCATGACATCAGTGTAACTGTGACCATGCTGATGTCATGTTAAGGTTCAGTGATGGTGGACATGTTAACATGGTAAGGCGGGTTAAGTTAAGCACAATGATCCTAATAGAAAGTGCTGGAATGATCGTTCGATTAGTCAGTTAGTGATCAGAGAAGCAGCTTTGATGATGAATAGATAGAGAGGTGGAAGTCATTCATCAGTCAATCATTATGTTGCTTTTCTCTGTGTTAGCTGAACATGTTTAGTTTGAACTGCTGCTCAGACACAACATGACATTTGAACATATCATCTGGAGCTCTTACAACTTGTGTTGTGTTGGGCATTCTTCACAATTAAATGAATTTTGATAGATATATGAAATTTTACAGTTTGACCATGAAATGTTATCAATGCACTGAAACAGTAAACTTCACTGGGAAAGTATCAATAACTATACTTAACTAACAAAAAACTGTATAACAAAAAAACATGTACATATATATTTAACTTGAACTAGAAAAAGGATAAATATGATAAATGGTCTGAGCTGTAATGTCAACAGTGTGAAACCCAAAGCTATTCAGTTTCCTGTCACAGATGAATAGATCAAGCAGAAAATATTGACATTTAAGAAACTGGAACCATAAAAATGACTCAAACAATGAACTATCAATAATCATCAGGTTGTTTTCTGATGGTCAACTAATTGATTAATCAAATAAATGTTGCAGGTCTAAAATGATTAATAAATGAAAATAATGAATGGATTGATCAATAATGAAAATAATCATTATGTGCATGTTCACGTTCCTCATACTTCTTTAACTGTGAAATGTCCACAAATGATTTCAATGATTGATTCATATCTATTTAAAATTCATTTGGTCTGTTTTTAACAGAGCCATGCTCCACATTTTCTTCTGCTTTGCATCTCTGATGTTGTGTGAACAACAATAAAAGGAATCATAAATCTTCAGTCTTGAACAAATAGAGCAGTTGTGGGCTTAGTGTTGATCACTGATACTTTGACTATTTAAAGCTATCATTCAATGTCTGATCAGATTCATTATGATCAAAATCGTTTGTGTATGACTGCTTGTGTTTAAACAGAAGTGAACATTCAGCTACTGGCTTTTTTTGTTAAGTGGAGGAACAGGTTAACATGGTGACTGTGTGTCTCTCACAGTATGATGTCATGCCCAAAGCATTTTCACTACTTTTATGAACTAAGACAATAATCAGCAGATGAATTGATAATGAAAATAATCATTAGTTGCAGCTGTACTCCTAAAGCACTTATTATTGTGTTTGTTTTGCAAGAAGCAGCAGAGACAGAAGGATGAAACTACCTGCTGCTTTGTGTTAATGTCTCACAGTTCAATTCACCATGAAACTATGTTCAAGTGTCACAACTTGTTCTCAGTGACCACTTCTACTTACGTTGTGCTTTTTTTAATCTTTAAATAGCGAGGTGCAGTGTAGAGCTACAGCAGTCACTAAATCAATCACCAACATTTTTTTATAATTCATTCATCATTTAAAGTCAAAATGTCCAAATTCTCTCATTCTACTCTGTTCAATGTGAATATTTTCTGCTGTGTTTAATCTTGTGTGATGATAATCTCAGTAGTTTTGTGTCATGGACCATTTTCTGGATCAAGCAACTAATCAATGAATCTAGAAAGTAATCAACAGATGAATCAATAATAAAAAATAATAGTTAGTTGAAGCACTCATGCAGTAAATGTCATGTTTGCCCTCTAGTGTGATCATGCATATAAATAGACAGTGAGGTTAATGTATGTGTGATTGCAGCTGCTGTCCACACTTAAATCTCAGCATGTGTGGTGGTTGCGTTACATTCCTGCCTGTTGAGCTGCTGTCAGTGAAGGAGCTGTGCTGCTCTTTAAAGAAACTCTCCTCACACTCAAGTTCTGACCATTTCTTCACAACAATGAAATAAATAATGAAGTCAGAGGGAAAAAAAGAGCAGCAGCTGATGAAGAGTTACCGGTGTTAATATCCTTCTGTGGGCCAGAGTTGAACTTGAGACCATCTTGAAAAATGTTGGTGACACACAACATCTGTCAGCCCCCAACGTGACGGCCCCACACTGCACGCGTGTCCATGTCTGGCAGCCAGCTTGACATTTGATCCCAGCAGCAGGGTGGGGCACTGACTTTATGTGTTGTGCCAGCAGCACGTGGTTGAAATATTCATATGTGGCCTGTCTGTATAGCTGCTAAGCTGCTGCCCACTCTGTCACATACGCTTGTGTTGTCTCCAGCATTTCAGCTGAACATGTGTGAGCTGTGTGCTCAATACACATCCAGCCTCCATCAGTAGTTAGACCAAACTCTGCTGATCTTCTCTCAGCACAGCAGAGTGTCACCAGTAGAGCCTGACTGATATATCCTTTAACCGATATTATCAGCCGATATACAGATACAGATGTATCGTTATAGGTGTTGATCCTGTCCAATATGTGGCGATATTTAAAAAAAGAAGACATATTCAAGTTTTAAACAATAAACTCCCAATGAAGTTGTTACTGTTTCCGAGCCCTGACTTCATTTTATAACAATTAAGTTTAAACTATAAAATATCATGCCTACTTTACATACCTTTGTCACAAATGTGTATTTAAGATTATCAGCTATCGGTGTCCAGTATTGGTCGGGCCAATTGGTCTTCAGACTTGGTTCCAGCTGTTGCAGCAGTTGAAGCAGCTGTAGCTGAGAGAGAGAGAGAGAGAGAGAGAGAGAGAGAGAGAGAGAGAGAGAGAGAGAGAGAGAGAGAGAGAGAGAGAGAGAGAGAGAGAGAGAGAGAGAGAGAGAGAGAGAGAGAGAGAGAGAGAGAGAGAGAGAGAGAGAGAGAGTGGTGGGCTATGTTGACATTGTGGCGAGCAGCTACTAATAAATGAATATCCTGCAGTGACCGTGTGTGTGTGGTGTAGGCTGTTAACTTAATTCAATTATGATATGCACCTCAGGGTTGTCTCACTGTGCTCAGCACAGTGTTTAGCTCTTGATGTAGTGATGTGAAAGGACAGCAGTCTGTAACAGGCTGCAGTCTGGACTATTTCATCCATATCATCAGTGAGCAGATTGGCAGGAATAAGAAGCAGTGATATATACTGGAGATCAGTGAAGGTCAACATGAGCCCTTTACTGTAAAGACTGTAGACCTGACCTGGGTGATATGTGCTGGTGATGGACACTTCATCAATAGAAACGATCTTAAATGAATGTTAAATGCAGACCACCATGAAAACATATAATGAAAAATCAAACTATAGTTGGCCGAAACCCAAACATGATCCCTCCCTGTTCATAAACAGCCTATCATATTCCTGGATAATGGAGAGACACACAGACAGCCAGTCATTGAATGATTTAAAAATAAATCATTTCCCATTACATTCCATGTAAGTGTGTTTAAAAGCTGAAGTGTTCCTGCTGTCACAGTCTCATCCTGACTTAAAATGACACAATACCAAGTTATCAAACTGTAGAACATTCACATTGATTCCATGTGGACCTTGATGAAAGAAGCCAAACACAAACGTGTGACAATTGTCTGGTAAGTGTGTCTCTGTGAGGTGTGTGTGTGTGTGTGTGTGTGTGTGTGTGTGTGTGTGTGTGTGTGAGGTTACAATTCTTCAGCATCACTGTAGCTGATGGTGTTCATCCAACTCAGGAGATTCTCCCACAAGCTTCTCTCATGGTGAAAAGATGTCATGTCAGTAAGTCAGAGGGAAAAGACAGAGAGCAGTGAGATGATCAGACAAGTGTGTTCACATATTTCAGTAGAGCTCCGATTCTAAAAGTCCAGCAGCCATTTCAGGAAGGGTGATGTGTGCGGTTCCATCAGAGGGAGGCAGTGCAGTGTTTCCCAGAGGTGTGAAGGGCATCTGTGGTGTTAGTTATCGACCTGCTTTTATTGACCTTTCTGTACTCACATGCAGCACGTGGGACACAACTATGTTAATGAATGATGATGATAACATGATGGACTGTCAAACACTCCAAAGTCATAACGTCCTGCTGGAGTCCTGCTAGCTTTTCCAGACAAAGATGAAAAGCATATTGACCTATTATAGATATATCAGTATTGGTGAATGTGTTGTCCAGTATGTGCCAATATTGTTTTTTATCTCCTAAAGTTATATAGGCAGCACATACATTAGCTAATGTTAACATGGTGGAGCAGCAAACACACACAGTAGCTAATGTTAACATGGTGGAGCAGCAAACACACACAGTAGCTAATGTTAACATGGTGGAGCAGCAAACACACACAGTAGCTAATGTTAACATGGTGGAGCAGCAAACACACACAGTAGCTAATGTTAACATGGTGGGCAGCAAACACACACAGTAGCTAATGTTTACACGGCGGAGCAGCAAACACACACAGTAGCTAATGTTAACATGGTGGAGCAGCAAACACACACAGTAGCTAATGTTAACACGGTGGAGCAGCAAACACACACAGTAGCTAATGTTAACACGGTGGAGCAGCAAACACACAGCAGCACTTTACAACTTCAGGCTGTGTCATGTCTTGGAGCTCTGTCTTCATGTAGCATTTTGAAGCAAATTGTGAGATTTTGTAGAGATCACCTCTACAAATCACACACTGTCTAAAAATAAGACTTTTCAACCATGATTTAATCTGACTGAATTTTGCAGAAAAAACCCCAAAAAACAGACTTTCACAGATTGCGAAAATATTTGACACCAGATCATCATGGCTTCCTGTTCCACCTCAGTTGCTAAGGTTTTTGCTAAGGTTTTTGCGTGTGTTGTTGGTGTTGTTCACTCATATATTTTGGATCAGAGTCCAGGTCAAACATGTGTGGATGTATTTGAGAAGTTGAAAGTTTGTGTCATGGTTTGATTACGTGGCCAGAGGCTGGCTGTGAAAGCAGCTTTTGGAAGCTGACCAATCAGACCAGAGTGGAGAGCAGTAGAGGTTTCTGGCACAACTTCACCAGAAAAAACAATAATGTGCATCTACTCATGTAACAAGCCAATGGGGGAGCTACTAAAAAGGATTGGCTATATGGTTATGTGACTTCAGGCCAATCATGAGGCAGGGTGGCAGAGGGAGTATCCAATAAGAGACATGAATGTTATCATGAGGGGGGGTCTTAAAGAGACAGGAGCTAAAACAGCCTTTTTCAGACAGAGGATGAACTGAGCTGCTGCACGAAGGACCAGGAGAAGATAAATAAGCTGTTTGTTCTGTGAATCATACAAAGCTGCTCTACTGAAGTCCCAGAATGAAAATGTAGAGCAGGAAATGAGCATGAGAGGTCCCCTTTAAATTCAGGATATCTTGACCCCTGCTGCATCAGTTTTGAACATTCTTCTTTTTTCCTTTTAAACATTTTGTCTCTATTTTTTTACTCTTATGTGACATCAGCCTTTTCTTTGCTGGTGGTTAACCAGGCAATTTAAATTCAAAATTGATGCTTCATTGAACAACACAAGGCTGTATAAGGAAATGTATTTTGTCCCTTTATGCCTCTCACTAAAACAGCAATTGGAGAAAAGGGTCAGTGCTAATGTCACTCAATAAATGATGTCATTGAATTACCTCATATGATCATATTGGACATGGATGACCTTGACTTTCCAATACCCTCTTACCATAAAAAAAAGTCTATTTCTATAAATCTTGATTTTTTTCATCCCAGAGCCCTTAAACATGTTGGTTTGCGTGTGATCATGTGTGGAGTCATTTATGGAGGCGGTGCAGTCTAATCTGTGGGCTGGCAGAGGGCTGAGAAGAGGGGGCAGGGTAAACGCAGACTGAGACTGAGGGATGAAAAAAAGAAAAAGAGAAACAGCTATGAGAGGATATTGACAGGCTGTACAGTGGATTGGTAGCAGCAGTAGTGAGAACAGCATGTCGCCTCCATCACTTTGTGCTCCAAAATGAAGCTGACACAATGTTGAGCTATCGAGCTCCTCACTGCTATTGTTGGACACTGATTGCTCATGGCTGCAGCAGAGCCTGTTTGAATTAGAATATGAAAGTGAGCAGAGATAGCAGCGCTATTGACTGGCATTGACAGTGGATGGATGGATGGAGGGAGGGAGGGAGGGAGGGAGGGAGGGGTGGGCGAGATAGCGGGAGTATTGACGGATGAAGAGAGCGACTTTCTCTCTCTAATAGGATTATTGTGTAAATGTGTTTGTCTGAAGGGCTTCTCCCCAGAGGCTCCTAAATCTGTGTGTGTGTGTGTGTGTGTGTGTGTGTGTGTGTGTGTGTGTGTGTGTGTGTGTGTGTGTGTGTGACCTCATTGTGAAATCAAAGACCCAACCTAAGACAAATTTCTGTCATTATTTGACAGACAACGTTTTTTGAATCTTTAGTACTATTCAGTAACTTGTAAAATAGAAATTAGTCAAACATGAGTAATAATAGTGATCAGATGATGGGTTGTTATCCTGCCTGAAAAATCCTATTTTTGCTGTATCGTCCCTACTTGTCAATCCAAATCAAGGCTGGATTAGTACCCATTTCTAGGATATTAATATTGCAAAAAGCAACAATATGGACAATATCAAATGTTAGTGTGTCTCAGCGGTTCTATGTATTTATTTTAATGCAGCCAAAGACTTCATTTTCACTATTACATTATTGTTATTATATTTAATAATTTAAGTTGAGTAACTGCACTGTAATGTCCATTTGGTATTATTATGCTGTTTTGTTTAAGAATGCTTCATTTTCACTGTTGCTACACTTTAAATTTCAAACAAGTGTTAAATCATAGTCATATTATATATCATATCGATATTGACATAGCTGGCTTCAATATGGAGTTACGCTATTTTGTCCATATTGTGCAGCCCTAATTGTGGCCTGCTCTAGAGCCTGAAGGATGTATTGGTCAACCGATATTATCAGCTGATATTTTCTTATCACAGATATCTGTATCAGTGTTTATGCTGTCTGGTATGTGCCAATACTTTTTTAAAGATATATATAGGCAGCATTTTTTGTTTATTTAATTGTTTTCCTAATTCAGGTTTAATATATACATATTAAATTCCCAGTGAAGTTAACTGTTTCAGTGCACTGATGTAATTTTATAAAAATTAAGTTTATTCTTAAACTGTAAAATATCATGCCTCCATAATATATATGTATATATATATATATATATATGTATTCTGTACTGTATATATAACATTATCGGCCGATACATTGCTATAGGAATTTTTTTATTTTTCTAATATCGGTCCCAAAAATCCAGTATGGGTGGGGCTCTACTGCTAACCAATCATCACTTACCCAGCGATCAAACAGACAAATAAAAGTTAATCATGAGACTTATTTTCCTGGAATTTTATTCCGATTGGATAACGTTGCTGTCGGGTGGAAACCTCGTAACTCCATATTTTGTTGGCTTTGTTTCCAACAGCAACGATAACTATCAATATCAAAAGAATGGGTCAAGCCTTGTGTCATATTTCTGTGGAGTCTGACCAAAATAAGTGCACTTTTTTTCCCTCCCATAATAGAGGGCCACTTTCTGCTTAAGGGCCCCTGTGCGTCATTTAAGTTTTGGGAGCTCACATAATTCAGTGTGTGGACTTCCTCTCTTTCTTCTTTCTATGAAGTGTATGAAGTGTAATGAACATGAAGCTCAGCCCAGCCTCACACAGCTCACAGTGTGGCTGTTGAATGTGTTGATGCATAATACAGTAGTATCAGACCTAGAGAAGTTTAATAGGCCCATGTTGGGATGGTTTTTATGGCAGGCCATTAGGCAGCCTCCTGTTTCCATGTAACAGCAATGTTTTTAATGTTGTTTGTACATGTGTAAAATCAGCACTCTGCTTGATGCTGTGGTATAAATTGTTGGTCCAGCAGGATGTTTGTTCATATCCTAATGCTCTTTTATCAGCCCCAGCTTGCTGTCAGTGCTGCTGCTCACACTCAGCTCTGCCTGTCAGCCTGTCAACTTTCATTTACTACAATCCACTCACACAGACGCACAAAACAAAAGCACTGCACATTTGACCATCCCTCATATTCTAAATGGAACGGCTGCATGTTTTAATGCACACTGTAAACTCAGTCTGAGTGCTGCTGCATGATGAAACAGGCAGGAACAGTTGAGTATTGTTTTTTGGGTCTTTTTGGTATTGAAAGTAATTGTGAATCAGCTGTTTGGACAGTTGACTATATTTTAAGGTCATTGTGTTTAATCTCTGGGTCCACACAAGTCAATTTGTTCCTGTTTTAGAACTAACTCATTAGGGTTGAACCCTATGTGGTAAAGGCTAGAGAAGGTGTGTGGTGCACTACACTTTCTTTACTGTTATGTGTAAGTGGAAACAACCCATCAACCTCATCATCAGATTTGACAGACAAAAGCAGTTTAAATGTTCTACCAAAATGAAACAAAAAGATGAAAAATAAAGAGCGAGATAAATAACAGTGTTTAAATCATAAGCTTGGGACAATATACTCATCTCCTAATTCAATTGTATGATGATACCTGCTGTTTCAATGCAGAATTAATTCTCAATTGAATGAATAGAAAAGGAGGAACTATTTTCAGTGTGTTGCTCCAGATGACTGTGTGCCAAACCATTCACTGGTGTTCCACTGAAATACAATATGATACAAAACTGGCAATTAAATCAATCCAAAGCATTTTTTATTTTAAAAAGTAAATTTTATTAATGAATGAATGATTTAATTTGAAAGCATCTTCCTATGACAATAACCAGCTGAGGGGAGGAGTGCTCTGCTGTGTTATTAATGCTGCTCTGTTAGCTACGGGAAAGACATTATTGTCTTATTTAGTCCTTAAATCAATATAACAATATATAATCTAGGCTTTACACGATCAGGATTTTTGGGGCCAATCACCGATCACCGATCAGTGAGTTTAAATAAACCGATCACCGATCCGATCACGTCTTCTTTGTCCAAGCTCCGTTTCTTAAACTCGGCATGCTCCTCCTCGTGTTCCCTATCCAGGTACATTTGTGGTGTTGAAACATTTTGCAGATGCGTCCCTACGAGGTACTTTCGTGTTGCACAGATTGTAAATGGCTTGTGTTTTATCTGTCTGCCCACAACACCCACACGTTTGTTTGAATCCAACAGCTAATGATTCAAGATTCAAAAAATGTATTGTCCGTCACATCGTGACAGAGCTCAAAACTAACTGTCGGCGGTGTGGAACTTCTTCGGAGTAAATGAGACAGATAAAACACAAGCCATCTGCAATCTATGCAACGGGAGCATCTGCAAAAAGTTTCAACATGACGACGTTGATCGGATCGTTGAATTAAGACATTACATCATGAGTATGTTACATCATAGAGAGCTATGGTGACTTAACCCAGTGAAAACACTTGGAGGAGGAGAAGGATGAGTAAAGGTCAGAAGCTAATGAGGACAGACAGCTGACCATTCTCACAAATACAAGCTACTTCATATCTTTTCTTAAAAATGAAGCAGTTAGTTAGCAAAGTTAACCTAAACTAACATCCCTAATAAGAATGATATATTTAATAAAAATATATTCTATAACATAATTTGTCTCATGCAGGTCTGTTGACTGTTGTTGTACATAGGGATGGGAACTGATAAGATTCTTATTCATATCAACACCATTATCTATTTTGCTTATCGGTCCCATTCTTAAAGGATTCCTTCCTGATCAGTTCTTTGTGCACAGGTTTTCAGTGACAACACAACTGTTTTATAATCTCTACTGTTTCAGAGCTTGTGTGCATACGATCCATCCAACATTGATTTGGTTAGAAGTACATTAAAGCCAAGATGAACTGTCAAGATAAACTATCATTAACATATGAAGAATATGATGACAGTCTTTGATGTCAGTCATGAACAAATACAGACATTTCTGTACTGGCAGAATCTTTTAGTGTGTGTGTGTGTGTGTGTGTGTGTTAACCAGGATGAATTAATCATGAATCACCAGAGCCTGCGGTCTGGCAGGAGTTTTGGTGATGCTGGAGCCTCTGAGCTGTACTGTGGAGTGGGTGGGTGGGTGGTGTTGTTAACAAGCAGGAGGCAATTTTAATTAGCTATGCTGCTGTTGAAGAACTAATCAGCCTTATGCGGGGGGATCACACACACACACACACACACACACACACACACACGTACACTTGCAGTTAGGATGCTGACAGCTTGTGGAAATGAAACATCCCCCGTCAGGCATTGTTATTGGCAGGGGTGTGGGGGGGGGGGGTAAAGGCAGCAGAGCGAGACGGGAGGCTGGACTGGGACTCTTTTATTTGTGCACAATTAACACACACCCCCAGTTTTTTGTTGAGTCCCCAACCTCTGTGCATCATATTGTTCTCCATGTTGCAGGGGTGGGGAGGGGGTGGGGGGGACTTGAAGAACAAACACCCTGCACAGCATCACAGCAGCCCACAAATAATGTCTTCCCACTGAATCAGTAGCAATTATGTGACTTTGTTTTCATGTGTGACTGCTGGGTCACACAGCAGCCAGAGGTTCAGAGCAGACTCATACATCATTCATGATCATTTGCAATGCTTCTAATGCTTTTAAACTGTTACTCTGTGGCTGCACTGCTTCTTGTTTAACTCATGTCAGTTGTTTGAGTTTCATGTTGTGAAGAGGCAGTAATGGTTAGTCTCATCACTAGAGCTGCAGCTGACACTGATGTTTTCCAAAGCCCAGGATGTCTGCTTCTGTCCTGACCAACAGTCCACACCCCAAAGATACTCAGTTTACTGTCATAGAGGGAGAAAGAAACCACCAGATATTCACATTTGAGACACTGGAATCAGAGAATTTGGACTTTCTTTCTTACAAAAATTAAAGTCTGTGTAAAGTGAGAATAAATACGTGTTCTGAGTTTGACATACCACAGAAAAGTGTGTTGTTAACCACCCTGCCAAATTTGAATGATTAAAAAGATCACCAAATATATGAAATTAGGCTTCAAAGTTGTGTAAAACTCAGCCTCTTTTATACAGTCTATGTGTAAAAATCAGCCTCTTTCTCTGTTACCTGCTGTGGGAGTGCCCGCTGAGTTTGCTGAAACTCCGCCCCCTACCAAGTGTCACCTGTCAATCAAATTCACAACCTCTACCAGAATCATGGACGCTACGTTTGAGAGCTTTCTGCTGCTAACTCAGCTGCTAGCTCGGCGGCTAACTCAGCTGCTAGCTCGGCGGCTAACTCAGCTGCTAGCTCGGCGGCTAACTCAGCTGACTGGCTAACTGTAGACCAGTGGTCACCAACTCCGCTCCTGGAGAGCTACTGCCCCGCATGTTTTAGGTATCTCCCCACTCTAACACACCTGATTCTAATTATTAACTCGTTATCAAGCAGTTGATGCTTGTAAAGGGCTTGATAACGAGATAATTACTAGAATCAGGTGTGTTAGAGTGGGGAGATACCTAAAACATGCAGGGCAGTAGCTCTCCAGGAGCGGAGTTGGTGATGACTACTGCTGTAGACTGTAGTAGTAGTAGTGTGTGCTAAATGTATTTCTACCTCTACAGCAGCAGGGACGGGTTTATGCTAATCACTAAATCCTGAACACAGAAATCTTGAAACACAGTTTGTGAAGCCTAGCTCCACAATTCAAATCTAAATGGTTGAAATGCTTTTTACACCTTTTTTAGAAATACACTTATCAGGGCCTGAAATTCATTTTTTTAAATAGGGGGGAATACCCCCCTTAAATGCTTCATATAGGGGGGATTTTACTTTGTTATGGGGACTATGGGTCACACCTTGTCCTATTCATACCACAGATTGTATTTTGTCACTTTCCTTCAATTTAAGGTATTCTCTGAACTATATTATATAGTAATTAGTTATTTAGTAAACACTTGAGTAGTTTTATTCTCTGAACTACAGTCACCTGCAACTTCATTAAGAACACATGTGCAATATAATTCAATCCAATACAACAGCTCTGCTATACATTCTGCTTCTTTTTTTTTTTTTAAAGTTTATACAGTTTCAGTTTTTGTTGACATTGTCAAAAAAGTGATAATTCTACTTTGATTATTACTGAGGTTGTACTAAGTAGTGGTGATGTACTTGGGTGCATTACATTGAATGGTGTTCTCAATATTTTCCCCTCCTCGTGTATGTTAATGGTGTGGACAAAATATTAGGAACACCTTTCAATATAATTCACCCTAATACACCACAATCACTCAATAATGAACATAAAGCAGAATTTTCACCTTCTGGTGCTGTTTTCATTAGTTTTTCGGGCTCCACTGTTTTTTTCTGAGCAGGTTCTGCCTCAGATGATGTAGATTTATGTTTTAACCAGCGGTCTGCGTTTGTTTCCTTAAACTTAATATCACTGTTAGCTTGTCTGTGTTATGCTAGCGGGAGGTGCAGAGAGCTACAGGTGTGTTCAGGGTCGAAGTCAGACAGTCGGACACAGCGGTTCCGACCAGTTGTCCTGCAGTAAGCACCGCTGCAGACGTTGGTTGAACATTAATATACATCGCTGTAAATGTGTGCGGGAATTTCCCACATTATAAGTGTTGGATTTGTGGGAATCAATTCAATTTTGTGCAATCCCGTGCTGAAATTCAGGCCCTGATTTATGACCTATTTAAAGGATAATTACGTTTTTTTTACAACCTGGACCTTATTTCTAGCATAAAATATGATCATTTACTCACCCAGACAACTTTGGTGTCATTTGGAGTCGTTCGGACGAAATTAGCTCCAGTGGAGCGCCGCGTATATCCGTATAATCCGAGTACACGGGGCACCGGAGCGCAGCCTCTATATAACACATTATCTACCGCCAAACTAGTTCATTTCACCAATATTTAGTTATAATACATTAGTGCTATTTCCCTCCGACCCCATGGTGGCATGTTATCAATATTCGGGGTCTGTAGGTTGACCTACTAACCTCTGATCTGGATGATGTCATTGAAGGTCTTAGCCATGGTGAACTATAATAAGAAGGTTAGTAGGTCAACCTACAGAAATGAACTAGTTTGGCGGCAGATAATGCCTTATATAGAGGCT
This sequence comes from Scomber japonicus, assembly GCF_027409825.1. Taxonomy (NCBI): domain Eukaryota; kingdom Metazoa; phylum Chordata; class Actinopteri; order Scombriformes; family Scombridae; genus Scomber; species Scomber japonicus. Next base: position 2,072,113 of record NC_070584.1, on the reverse strand, counting down.
GCGCTTTGGTGCCCCGTGTACTCCCATTATATGGATATACGCGGCGCTCCACTGGTGCTAATTTTGTCCGAACGACTCCAAATGACACCAAAGTTGTCTGGATGAGCAAATGATCATATTTTATGCTAGAAATAAAGTCCAGGTTGTAAAATTATCCTTTAATTTGTTTAGAAGAAAATGTCTGAATTCACTTTACACAGTCTTTAAAGAAAGGACTTTTAGAGTCTGTGTTATAATGTATAAATTGCCCAGTGATCATTAACATTGTATTTTTGACAACTGTTTATATAGTATTTATTGATCAAGTGACATCATGCCCTTAATTGTACTGTTTATGAATTGTATTTTACCATTTTGATATTTTTCAAATGTTTTCTAATTCTCACATATTATACACACTATTATACACTGTTGGTATTAACTCAAGATGTTCATCAATTAGTGTCTGATGTGTGAGGCCAGGCATGTTGGAAGCTCTGCTACAGTGTGTGTAGGTGGTAGAGTAGAGGTGATATAGGTCTATTAAGCAGCAACACAGAGCTTTCAGGACACTATGCTCTCACACGCGCTGCATTGATAGTCACACACACACACACACACACACACACACACACACACACACACACACACACTCTTGCTAACCCGCTGCAGATTCTGGGAGATTGTATATAATTTGCAGCATCAAGGAGCCGCTATCAATATGCAGGAGAGTTGGGATGTCTGCACTAAAGCTATAACTAGCTATAAGGCTATTTGTAGCAGCAGAGATGCTACTGTTAGGACTCTGTTTAATTTAGTTTTAGTTTTATTGTGAACTTGAATATGATCTAATATGAAGAGTGCACACTGCAGTTACTAAAGGGTCACTACATGATTCTTTTGTTTACAGTAAGTTTCCAATTGACTGCTGAAACAACTTATTGTTACATTGATCATAAATTACAGTACATTACAAGCAACTGATTACATCACACATGATTAGTCTAAAAATGGCATAGGCATCTGTGCTAAAAGGAGCAAAAAAAAGGATTGAAAATCGAATCGAATCGAATCGAATCGAATCGTGACCGTAACATCGAAAATAGCATACAATCTAGGATTTGGAGAAACGTAACACCCCGAGTCACAAGGTGTTGCTGTGGTGATGAGTGAAAAAGGGTTCACATTATGTCATCTCTCAGCAGTGAGGGACTGTGGAGTGGATGGGTGCTGTGTGTTACTGGTGATATACACACAGTTCCTCTCCACTGCCCCCATCCTCATTTTTAAAAAAAACTTTATTTATTCAGGGGAATTTCACTGGGAGTAATGTTCTCTTTTCCAGGAACACTCTGATCACATTCATACATTTACACACACGGACCCCTGGGAGCTGTCCAGTACAACCACAGTCTGATCAGCCAGACACTGAGAAGCTTCACAGGAGCAGGTGGGGTTAAATGCCTTGTTTAAGGGCTCCTCAGTAGTAGTAACAAGGGAGGGAGTGCTGCTTCTACACTTTCCCCCACCCAGATTCATCTTGCCCTCCACTCACAAGCTCACTTCTCCAACCTTTAGGCCATCACTGCCCACATTTAATAAAAAAACAAAACACATTTGGCTCATATTTGCATCAGCACCCACTAGGGCTGGGCCATTATGGCAAAAATCATAATCACCATTAATTGAACTTTTAACCTCGATTAAGATTAATGACGATTATCTCCACCCTTGATGAACAATGATGTATTTTCAGTTTCTTTTGTAAAATATGAAGCGTGTTATTAATACTAAGTCTAACAACGGACATCACAATTTAAAGTTAGTCTCAGTTCTTGTTACAGCATTAGAGTGAGACATCTGTCCTCCCTCCTGCTCTCTGCTGCATACACATGTAGCTGCTCTCATGTCTCTGTGGCTCTCACAGCAGAAAGAAGGAGGATACAGGAACTTGAGGAGTTGTATCATTCATTCACTAACAAATAGCTGAATTTGCTTTACCAGTAACTTCATACTCTCTGCTCCAGTCCTAGCAGCCTCACTGTCACACACACACACACACACACACACACACACACACACACACACACACACACACTCTCTCTCTCTCTCTCTCTCTCTCTCTCTCTCTCTCTCTCTCTCTCTCTCTCTCTCTCTCTCTCTCTCTCTCTCTCTCTCTCTCTCTCTCTCTCTCTCTCTCTCTGTTACACACACTCACTACAAAGGTTGTAGCAGTGTTTGTGTTAGTATGAGGAGTGAATACTTCTATATTATATATAGTTAAATTGGAGCCAGACTGATATATTGGTCAACTGATATTATGGGCAGGTATTGGTCTATTACTGATATATTGGTATCAGTGTTTATGGTGCCTGATATGTGCCGATATTTAAAAAAAGATTTATAGGCAGCATTTTATACATATTTAATCCGTTTTAATTCATGTATACATATTAAATACCTAGTGAAGTTCACTGTTTAATTGCTCTGATGTCATTTTATGAAAATTGAGTTTATTCTTAAACTGTAAAATCTCCATTGCATATTGTCAAGTGTTTGCTAACCACATTTTTAAAAAAAAAGTGTGTTTATTAGTGGTGGGCCGTTATCGGCGTTAATGTGCTGCGTTAGTCTATTCTCAAAGTTGGGTTGGGAGCTGGGTCTATACTAGGCAAGCTATGATGACTTTCACCTTGATATTGTAACGTCCCTCAATAACCACACACCAAGACGTTAGCCAGTTTAGCTGGCTTTTTATTCTTGACTGTTACACAGGCTACTGTGGGCCGTAGCCAACGCCAAAACAACAAAAACCTAACATCAGTAGCTCACTAGCCACACACGTGCTGCCGTCTTCTTATGCAGAGGCTAACAACAACAAACACACCTACATGCTAGCTGCAAGGCTCACTCTCGAGACGCGTTCACAGACACTCAGAAAAACCAGCACTTTAACTGAACAGAACAGAATCTGGCTTAAACTCTCAAATTTATAAAACACAATACAGTAACATGCCCAGTTCGTTACAATATTTTAGCGCGGATATGTAGTTTGTCACCAGAAAATGTGAACAAGCTGGTCTGCCTGAGTGACTGGTGGACGAAAGGAGAAATAGAGCTTGGACTGATTGACGCAAAGCTACTGACTGTAAACAGTTCATCACGACCTCTTATGTAGGCCTACAGTTCAAAAGTCATGTTTAACTGAATAAACAGTTAGTAAACACAAGTACATCTTATTGAACATGATTTATTTTCATCACCAATTATCATAGTAGAACAGCTTTCTCAAGCAGTTTGTGATGCATTTTGGAAACAGGAGATGAGCCCCTGGTCTAATGTGCCACCTGGCTTGAGAAACCCGTTCTCAAAGACTTACTTTTAATAGCATACATATTCTGAATGCCTTCGGCAGAATTCAAATGAGCCATTTTAATATAGATTAATCTAGATTAATTCTAAGATTACAGTGAGATTAATCTAGATTAAAAAATTAATCTATGCCCACCACTAGTGTTTATGTATATATTCTGTATACGGTATATAAGATTTTCAGCAGATATATTGATATTTTCTCTCTAATATCTGTATCAGCTACGGCCCCAAAAGTCCAGTATGGGTTGGGCCCAAGTATAAATTACATTATGAAATTCAGTCAAAAGCAGCTCACTCTATCTTCACATACTTCATAGTGAAAATGTCCAGAGCTCCGCTTTACAGCTGTGATGATATCCATATTACTGTAATAACCCACCGTCATCACTTATTATGATGGTGAGCTCAACATGAGTTTAAAAAATGTCAACCACAATTGTCATATATGGCAGATTAATGTGCTTGAGTATATACTGTGTGATATACAGTAATACACTGTGTGATACGTTGGATAATGTGTGTTGACTCAGTTTGAGTTTAAACCGCTGGGATATATAACTTCACCACAGTAAGAAAAATCCATACTGCTCTCCTCTCTCTACCTTTTTTTTACTTTTTTCTAATATAACCATTTGTTGTACATGTCATTTTTTGCAGCGTGTAGTCAGACAGAATTATGCCTATGGGAGCAAGTCTAAATGAATGATAGCTCTGTGTGTGTGTGCGTGCGTGTGCGTGCGTGCGTTGTGTGTGTGTGTGTGTGTGCGTGCGTTGTGTGTGTGCATGTGTGTGTGTGTGTGTGTGTGTGTGTGCGTGCGTTGTGTGTGTGCATGTGTGTGTGTGTGTGTGTGTGTGTGCATGCGTTGTGTGTGTGCATGTGTGTGTGTGTGTGTGAGAGAGAGAGACAGTGATCAAGTGATATATCCCCTGGACACTTAGAGGTCTTTCTCCTGTCAGGTCTCTTAATCCAGCCGCCCAGGCCCTCTTTCCTCTGCTAATGCCTGTGAACGGTCCTCAGAGTGTATTCACAGTCACAGAGACATATTCAAGCAGTACAGTACAGACACCACTTCAAATCAACCCCTACAATCAATAATGTGGGGAGGAAAAGAAGCTCACAAAGAATATATGCAGTGTGTAGGGATTGGAATTGATAAGATTTCATTGATATCAATGCCATTATCGATTATTCTGCTTATCGATCCGATTCTTTATCGATTCCCTTATCGATTCCTGTGGATTTTCTGTGTGGAAAAAGTAGGCCTTACAGGTTTACAGTGTCAACAACACACATTTTATTGAGTTATTATGCTTGATAAGAGACTGACAATGTATTAAAATAAATGAAAGTGTAAATGTTAAAACAAATATAAATCTGGATATAAAAATAATAATAAATAATAATCTGGATCCTAGATCTCTTACAGTATTAAGTAAATATGTATTTAAAATGAATAATAATTAAAAAAAAAAGAATTGTTTCTAAATAAAAAATAAAAAAATAAGTGCAGTCCTTTTAACTGAAGCTAAACCTGCAACTCAAGTCAGGACATAAATTCATTATTTTTAGTGGGAAAAAAACAACCTTCTTCCTCCAAGCCGTGGCCATCTGTCTTTTTACAGTAGCCCAAATATTCCCATACAGCAGACTTGGTCCGTTTAGACAGGGGGAAAAGTTCGTGGGGCTCGCCTCCTTCAGCCATCATACAGCCTGCAGAGCTACCTGCTTGTAACCTTTCTTACATACAGTCTATGCTTTTAACAGCAACCGGAGGTGCGCGGGGGGAGGGGTACTTTATGCTGCAGCTGCACACGACCTGAGGGACCTCCACTTTCTCTCTGAAGAGCTGTTAGCATCCTTCTTAGTGAAATTAAACCACACTTTGGACCGCTTCTGTCTCTCCACCATGGTGTTGCTCGCGCTGCTGATTGACTCTCGCGCGAGCGTGACGTCATTATTTTGCAAGGCACGTGAAAGAAAGGCATCGATAAGAGAATCGTTAAACATAAAGGCAAATGATGTCGATGGATTGAACCAATTGGTTTCAATCCATCGACATCATCGATTCCCACCCCTAGCAGTGTGTGTCTGTAGGTTGGGCCATGTGGACTACTGGAGAGAAAATGAAAGCAGATTCTATCCACTTCAAAATACCACCAACTTGTTTAAACAGTCAGTGGACCCATGGTCTGCTAGGATGGATGGATGTGTTGAGGTGAAGACATTGATCAATCATTGATTTTCAGTATTCTGACATTCTGCAGTGAAGAGATGTATCTGTATAATCAGTAGATGGATCAATAATGGAAATAATGGCGTGTCTCTTTTCCTGTAGTTAATTTAGATGCACTTGTCCCTCCTTCAGACATGTGTGCACCTCTCCTGGAGGACAGAGGCTTGACTCAGCTGTCAATCAACTGAAGTAAAGCAAAGCTCTGCTCACTGCTGCTTTACAATGCAGCCTATATTTACACTCTGATTCTAATGATACAGCTATCAGGCTAATTTCACATAACCATCCATGCATGATAGATGTGTGTGTGTGTGGGCGCGTGCGTGTGTGAGACAGGTATTCCGTTTCTCAGACACACCACACGTGTAGCATCCAAGGGTCATGGAATTGCGGAGGCTTCGGTTGCTAGGAAACCAGCTGTTCACGCTTTTGTGTTCAAGAGCCTCCAGCATAAACTACTGCATCACACCTACACACACACACACACACACACACACACACACACACACAGACAGAGACAGAGACAGTGTCTGTGAAAAAGAGAACTGATGCTCAGGATGGATGAGGGTGATGCTGAGGCCTCCTGTGCTGTAAAATTACATTCTATATTCTGTCTTTATCTGAAAGTTTGAAATTAGCAGCTCAAGATCAAGCGGTGTTGAGGCTGAACCTGTTACTACGTCACAGCAGATATTTAAGTCAAATACACAGGAAGTTTTAGCATGCTGTAACTCAAGAGTTTCCATTTCAGCAGAATGATGAGTAGAGCAGCACACTAGAAGTATTACTGTTTGTTCAGCAGCTAAAAAGTCTTTACAGTGTTCCAGTGGAGGGAGATTTACATCAAGAATGGCTGAATAGACACAATCTTCCCTCCATTGTCAGCATTGATTGAGCGTGTGTTCTGTGCTGTGTGTCTCGCTGTTGGATTTTCTACTATTTCATCTTCAATCTGTGGATGAAGTTTGAAAAATATGGTTTTCTCTGTGTGACTCAGCTAAAGGAATATCATACATATGTGCTAATGCTAAGCTGTGCATTCAGGATCACACATCTTCCAGCTGCAGACATCACTCCAGGTGAAGATACAGCAGAAAGGAACTGGCATTATTCATTAGGGAAATATTCCAATTGGCTGCAGGTGAAGGCGGGGGCCACACCTAAAGCCAGTCATAGTTAGGTGCTCATGAATAATGCAGATTTTATGGTAATAGCTTTTAGAAGCAGCATACTGGAGGACAGAGAGGCTGTGAGGAAGGATATATTTTGGTGAATAAAATGTCACAAATCTGTTTAAAATAGACTCAGTTTATAAAAAAGAGTCAAAGAAAGCCACAGTACTACAACTTTAGTCATGCTTATAGGTCTGATTAAATACATTATAAAACGAATTTCTGTTATACATTAATCAGCTGATTATTGTCTTAACCCTCCTGTTGTCCTCAAGTCAAGAAGGGAAGGTAGGAAGAAGTAAGGAAAGGAGGGAGGGAGGGAGGAAGGAAGGAAGAAGGAAGGAAAGTAGGGCGGAAGGAAGGGAAGGAATGAAGGAAGGAAAGGAAGGACGGAGGAAAGAAGGAAGGAAGGTAGGAGGGAGGGAGGAAGGAAAAGAGGAAAGAAGGAAGAGAGGAACGTAGGGGGTGGAAAGAAAGAGAAGAAGGGAGGAAGGAAAGGAAGGAAGGAGGGAAGGAAAGAAGGAGGGAGGGAGGAAAGAAGGAACAGTCAAAACACACAAGGTCAAGTTGACCCGGGAAGACGATAAGAAGGTTAATGAATGAATGAATCATTTGGTTTTTAAAATGTAAAATAGTGAACATATCAAAGACAAAGAGAAGAAGCTGGAAGAGAATGAGCAGAAGTTTGAACATTTCTGATGATTTATTGATCAATATCTACCGAGTACATTTTATATAACACTAGCAGTCTATCGTGTGACAGTACATTTGGGGGGGGGGGGGCCTGCACAACAGACCATAGGATGCAGCTTACCACCCATCTCACACATTTACACCAGCACATGCACGGACAAACAATCTGCATCATGAGAGACTCCACCCACCCTGCACATGGGCTGTTTGACCCCCTGCCCTCTGTGCAGCATCCAGGCAAGGACCATCAGACTGAAGAACTGCTACTGTCCTATTGTGTTTTATTTATTAGTACACCGAGACCTGAGTCATTTGGTTCTTTTCATGTCTCATGGGCAGAATGACAATAAAGTGTTCTATTCTATCATCTAACACACAGTCCTCACACACTAAAGCTTCATGTAGAAATATCTACAGGTGTACTTCATTTTTACTCAAACTAAGCACATCAGTAACACACACATGTATCTCTGTGTGGAGATGAACTAATCTGATGTAAGGATCAGTGGTTCTGAGTCAAGAAAATGTGAGCAACACACACACACACACACACACACACACACACACGTACATGCACATGCACATTGTAATGCTACAGGGTAAAAATCTGTTTCCCAAAGCTGCTGTTGGGAGACTCTGTGTCTCCAGTATGTGAACACACTGCTGCTGCTGCTGCTGCTTTTACTGCTATTTTTAGAGCGTGGGTGATGAGAGGTCCAGATCAGCCTAGCAGATCATGGAAGCTCTGCAGAGACTCCACCACCACCACTGCTGAAGGAACACACACACGCAACACTACATAACAGTATAAGTGGGGGGTTGTGGCGATAAAATGAGACATAGTATTGGCACTGCAGAGCTCAGCATATAGAAACATGTATCCTAAACCTGATCCTGCATCAGCTGGAACTTTTCAGATGAGATGCTGCAGCTTCAGACAGGACATGGATACTGTGAGTGTGAGCAACATGCTTTTAGATCACTAAGTTGTTGCTGAATAAGGGCGGAACATGAGATACTACTGTAATAGTGGAGGGACCTAAAGGTGCTTTTACACAGTAGTTCATTGTTTCTACATGATCGCTTGTTTAAATACCTACAAGCAGGGAGGCATAATATGATGCTTATTGGTGGCTGATAGATTACTGAAGATTATATGATTTTTATTGTTCTGATCATGGACTTGCAGCAACGAGGTGACCTTGAATGCATACAGTGCGTGTGAAGGAGGGATTGAGTGTGTGATGGGGGGAGTATTAATAGTGAATATACTCATGTATTCATTTTCAGCTGACCTAAAGTTTGAAGAATTGTGTAAGAGAAGAAGACAGAGGACATGATTGTACAGCATTTATTGATCTGGTCATGAAGGAAGTGAGAGTGAAGACTGAAAGCAGTGTGGAGGCAGTCACACTGGATAACATTCAGAGTTCTTTTTATATTTCTGACTGACTCAGAAAGACAACCTTGTGTGTGTGTGTGTGTGTGTGTGTGTGTGTGTGTGTGTGTGTGTGAATGAAACACTTGTGTTCAAACTTTCCACCATCACTAAGTCATGCCACAGGAATCTCAGTGGATGGGTAAGTTACAGGAAATGTGACAAATGTCAGTCATTACTGTTTCAGTCCAATAAGTCAAAACGATCCTCACAACTACTTTATTTTTAATCAGCAAAAAGTTCATGTTTTAGTCAGACAAGATGCTGAAAATATTCCCATCAGAGATAATTGATAAAGAATGTATTTATTTCTCCAGAGTACGGTGGCCGAGAAGGGTCATAACACCTGCAAATTCAGAAAACACCTTCAAACTCAGAAAACACCTTCATCGATGTTACAAATATTCACAACACGAGCAAATAGGGAAACGAACTGCAAACTAGATGAAAACAAACAGCAAACTAGGTGAAAACGGAAATGTTTCCAGGGGGACCATAATCAGCGACGGACCCACATCCTGTTTCCGAAAAGAGAGAAACACAGAATTGTTTCCACAGAGGTAAGTGTAATGTGTAATTCCAACATATAAAGTACTCAGATAATTGTTAAACGTTCAAAACGGTGTGTCATATGACTATATTTGTTTTTAATTTATAGGGGGCGCTGTTGCCCCCGCCAGCAGGGGTTCTCGGGCTTAAGAGGTGCTAGAGTCCGTTACAGAAAAGGAAATGGTGCTAAAGAAGGGCCAATGTGTTTGCACTATGAAGTTTACATACATACTAGCCTATGTGACAGTGACAATTTTCAAAAGTAGTGGTGCGAAAGAACAAAGTGCGGTGCGCTGTGCTTAGGACAACAATGTAGAAACGCCGACAAATAACACATCTATTTAACAAAGTTTGCAGAACGTTTAACAATTATCTGAGTACTTAATATGCTGGAATTACACATTACACTTACCTCTTTGGAAACAATTCTGTGTTTCTTTGTTTTCGGAAACAGGATGTGGGTCCGTCGCTGATTATGGTCCCCCTGGAAACATTTCCGTTTTCATCAACTTTGCAGTTCGTTTCCCTATTTGCTCGTGTTGTGAATATTTGTAACATTGATGAAGGTGTTTTCTGAGTTTGCAGGTGTTTTGGCATTTGCATGTGTTATGACCCTTCTCGGTCACCGTACCAGAGGGACAATGTACATCTTTAAACATTTTCAGAGAACTAAAAACGTAAAAGCACCCAAATGCACTGTAGAGAGTGACATCCTGTTTGTACCACAATAAAGCTGGGTGATATGGCCAATAAATAATCAATACATAGGCTGTATCGTGATACACCAGAAAAATCATGGTATCTAAAATTCACACACAGCTTTACAAATAATATGTCAATAGTAGGACTGGGCAATAAATCAATATATCTATCATAATATTTTACAGAGACTGGATATTTTAATATGTTGATATGGAATAAGTGTCTTTTCCTGCTTTTAAAGGCAGAATTACAGTAAAACAGACTAAAACAGACTATTATCTGCCTTTATCCATCATTATATCCACATTACTGATGATTATTTATCAAAAAGCACCAACAGTCATCCCTACAATATTGTCAAAATATCGATACCGTGGTATTTGGTCAAAAATATTGTGATGATTTGATTGTGCCCATATGGCTCAGCCCTAGCCAATAGCAGGACATGAACAATGCAGAACAGAAAACGGCAGACAATACAAGTACTGATAAATAGTTTAATTACAAATGATTCATATGAATATGATATTAAATATGAATATATTATTACAAGCATTGTAATCTGGTGAGTAGCTGACTATTACCTGCAGTGCTGACTTCTACTTTTTGTAGATGACTAATAGTCAATAGCGTACTTTAGCACATCTGGTAGGACTAGAAGCAGCAGTGTATGATGGGTAGTCTTTGCTTGTCTAATATTATCATTAGTGTGTAATATGGAGTCACTGGATGTGTTCAAAATTGCGTACTACATACTTCTATACTACATACTTCCATCCTACACACTACACGCTACACGACCAGTCGGAGCAGACCGTTTACACTGTAGTAAACTACACGATAACCCACAATGCATTTCGTTCCTACCCGAGCTGAAATCATCAGGCTGAAGCTGATTTCATTTTAGCTCTAACTCTGTAAATATAACACTTTATCCACATTTCTAACCTTTTTAGGAGGAAAGTAAAGTAGCCCTTTAGATCCATAATGTGACGCTAATTTGTCCAAATAACACCTGTTTAAAATTTTGTGCATGTGAATTCCGTAGCTACGAAGTTAGCCGTAGCGAGTAACGCTCTTCCAGTCATTTTCACAAAATAAAACACCCATTGCCTTTTATTATTAATAAACCATTAAACCATAACGATAGAATCAGTGCTTTTATTTTGAAAACAGGGAGTGAACATACCCTCGCTGTAGCTAACTTTAAACCACCGAGGTGGTGATCTGTGATGTTTGTATTTTAGGTTTTTTTCAGAAGTAACATTGCATCTTGGGTAATTTGAGTGTGAGTAGTCAGCTCTTGATGCATACTCTGCATTTCTGGAGAATCTAGTAAACCATCCAGGAACTTCTCACATACTCTAAATCACATACTACGCAGTTGAAACACACTACATACTTCAAATGACGTCAGAGTTAGTAGGAGTAGTAGGAAAGTATGCGGTTTTGAACAGAACCTTTGTATGTTTTATAAGACATATAGAAACAGAGGCACATCATCAGCATGTTAAAGACCGTGTAAAGTGAATTCAGACATTTTCCTCTAAACACATTAAATAGGTCATAAATGTATTTCTAAAAAAGGTGTAAAAAGCATTTCAACCATTTAGATTTGAATTGTGGAGCTAGGCTTCACAAACTGTGTTTCAAGATTTCTAGATTTTTAGTGGGCGGGTCTGAAAAGCACTGCCGCGTTAGCATAAACCCGGCCCCTGCTGCTGTAGAGGTATAAATACATTCAGCGCACACTGCTACTACTACAGTCTACAGTTAGCCAGTTAGCTGAGTTAGCTGCCGAGCTACCAGCAGAGCTAGCCGCCGAGTTAGCCACCGAGCTAGCAGCTGAGTTAGCCGCCGAGCTACCAGCCGAGTTAGCCGCCGAGTTAGCAGCAGAAAGCTCTCAGACTTAGCGTCCATGTTTCTGGTAGAGGTGGTGACTTTGATTGACAGGTGACACTTGGTAGGGGGCGGGGTTTCAGCGAACCCTGCGGGCACTCCCACAGCGTTTGGTAGCAGAGAAGGAAACTGAGTTTTACACAACTTTGAAGCCTAATTTCATATATTTGGTGATTTTTTTAATAATTCAAATTTGGCAGAGTGGTTAACAACACACTTTTCTGTGGTATGTCAAACTCAGAACACAAATTTATTCTTACTTTACACGGACTTTAAACAATTGTTTTACAGCCTGTACTATGCTGACTGAGCTGGGTAGAGTCTTTGAAGCAGTTTCACATTACCATTCACTGATCTCTGCTGTGTGTCCTCTACACAGGACTTTAGTGGAGGGGTTCATAATGGTGTTGTCATTTGTGACCTGAAGTAAGCTTCACAGTGACAAGAAAGCTCGGAGACGTACACACTCCTCACTGTGTCTCTCCCTCTGGGACTGAACACACCCTGCTTGTTTGAATTCATTGGATTTTCACAGCTGGCAGCCACAGGGAATATTTAGTAGGATAATGTGATGATGATGATAAAGATGATGAAGAGAGGGAAGAGTTCATTTGAGCAGACAGACCGTCAAGCATGTGCTAGCATGCAACACATAGAGTATTACAAGATGTGTGCAAGCTGCCAGCATCAGCCTCCAGCCTGGCTGCTTTACAGGGCACAGCTGCTGGCCTCAGTGTCACGTGTGTGTGTGTGTGTGTGTGTGTGTGTGTGTGTGTGTGTGTGTGTGTGTGTGTGTTTGTGTTTGTGTTTGTGTTTGTGGTTGGGGGGGTCTTCATATCATAACACTGTTCATAATGGTCCCAGTTAGTCATGATGATTTGTGTATTGACAGAATACAAGGACATCAAATGTTTTTTAACCACTAAGAAACAGAAGACAAGAGAAGAGAGCATCATCACATATTTGTCTTCAGATCAGGTGGACATGGTGGTCAGGGCTGTCTTACATGAGACCTCACCCATCATTACTAATATGAAGATTAGTGTGTGTTTGTGTGTGTATGTGTGTGGAAAGTGAAACATGAGGCACCTTGAAACTGGACAGCACAACCATGAATGTTTCATTAGATCCACACAGTTTATTGGCCTGTTTCTGTGTGTGTGTGTGTGTGTGTGTGTGTGTGTGTGTGTGTGTGTGTGTGTGTGTGTGTGTGTGGGAGTGAAGCAGCATCAGTAGGGTGTGGTGGTAGCAGCAGCAGCAGCAGCTTCACTAACATGATGATAAAGCATGGGACATTACATCACACTGTGTGATTATGTTTCACATCCTAACTTGTGCTGTCCACCACACCTCAGCTGTGTGCGCTGTCTCTGTAGTGATGCAGTGTCCTCAGCCTCTGTGTGTGCGCGCGCGTGTGTGTGCGCGTGTGCGTATCGCTGACTATCACTGTTCTCTGCAGAGGCTCCAGTCTGCAGAGCTCCTTCAGTTTCATTCAGTTCTATTATCATACAAAGTGTTGTTTTTATGTTTTTGTTTTTTTTCTTAAATAACCTTTATTGACTCTTGAAGGATTACTGTAACATGCAGGACAAGTGTCACATGACTGGTGGAGGTAGATGAGCTAGCTGTAGTGTTCAGACTGAAAGCATTAACGAATTGCATCAATAAACAGTCAGGAGTTACGTTGTTGTAAAGCTGCCGTCTTTGACTCTCACCATCAATCATGACAGCATTGCTCTCTACAATGTCCTGCATCACTCCTCTTGACCTGAGATGCACTATATGAAGATAAGAACAGTACTTATTAATACAAGTACAAGATCACATGTTAATATCTGCTAATGTGTATCAATGTGAGCAGAAGAAGAACAGCTTGTTGTTAACAGTGTTGGCTTTCTTGAAGTCAGTGGATACTGCTGCATGAATCATTAATGAACAACATTTCCACCTGTGGGACAGCAGCATGGTGGCAGTGTGGTTGGGTTAAAGGGTTAGCTCGTCATTTCATAAATAATCTTCTCTAGTTTTAGCTTCTCCTAACTCAAGACTCATATCAGTGTAAAGTGAATATCTTATGGTTGTGGTTATAGACTAGGGCCTAGTGTTGTAGTCAAGACCACCTAACCCGAGACCAAGACCAGAGCATACCAAGACCAAGACCGAGGGGGGGCGAGACCGAGTGAAGACCAAGACCAAATCAATGCAAGACCATTACTGTAATCATAATCATTTACATTATTCCTCTGCTAAAAAGAAAAGTTTTATGTAGGGATGATAGTAAAGTACTAGTAGATGTTATACAGTCACCAGCCACTTCATTAGGAACCCCTGTGCAATCTAATTAAATCCAATACAACAGCTCTGCTATACATTCTACTTTTTTCAGTTTTTGTTGACATTTTCAAAAAAGTGATACTTCTACTTTATGTTTATTACTGAGGTTGTACTAAGTGGTGGTGGTGTACTGGGGTGCATTATATTGACTGATGTTCCTAATATTTTGCCCCTCATGTATGTTAATGGAGTGGACAAAATATTATGAACATCATTCAATATAATGAACCCTAATACACCACAATCACCCACTATGACCTCAGTAATAAATATAAAGTAGAATGATCACTTTTTTGACAATGTTAACAAAAACTGAAAATGTATAAAATTCATAAATGTATAGCAAAGAGAAAAAAGTTTCATATTTTGCTGTATCGCTTGTATCGTCAAATCGAATCTGAAATACTGCTGTTATGTCGAAGTCTGTTCAACAAATAGAAAATGAAAGATGTATATTTTACAGTTTAACAATTTTATAAAATAGCATCAGTGCACTGAAGCAGTAAACTTCACAGGGAATTCAATCATTATACATAACTATAAATAGTAAAACACATATAACAAAAAAAACATATATATTAAACTTGAATTAATAAATGAATTAAGGCTCTATACAGAAGCATCATGTTGGCTTCTGGGAAATTGTGATGAACATCTGTCACCATTTTCTGACATTTCATAGACCAACATTCACAATACTGTGACTCATTCCCAAAGTATCAGTATTGAGCATCTCCTCATGTGTACAACTTGTATCCTCACAATAACAGTACCTGCAGGGATTTGTCATTCCTGTAGTTTGATTTAATCCCATTTAAATCTGCTCTGCATGCAATGTATAAAATGACCATTCAAATGCTAAATTACATTTTGAGGTGAAGGCAGGCTCCCCCCTTCTAATACTAATCCCACTAAATCAGATTTCAGCTGCTCCTCAGGGTCCAAGCTCCTGTTGATTCCTTTCCTTATCTGTTAGCATAAAACCTGTCTGTAGCTCTTCTTCATTAAGCAGTCATCCTCAAAGTGACGGCCAAGCTCCTCAGTTGTTCCATTCTAATTGTTTCATCATGCCTTCATACACAGACTGTATAATCTACAGAAATGGCAACCTTGGGACCATATATGTAAATTGAAATGGGACAGAGTGGAGCTGCTGGGAGGCCTTGAACGTTTGTTAAGGATTAGAAGACAAACAGAGCAGCAGCTTCTCCAGCCTGGTGTTTCTGAGACAAATACATCACATATGTGTGTTTTAGAAGCTTTGTCTTTTTGAATGCGTGCTGTGTATTTAGCTACTTCCTATAGCCGAGCAGCTGGTTGAGTGAAGGAGCAGGTGGTCTTTAAAGGAAAGGGGCTCACACCTCCAGAGCCCTGGGGTGCTGTGATAGGGAATGCTGACAGGCTGTTGCACAAATGTGTGTTTGGTATGTGCACCCTCATGTGCCTGTTTGATTCTTCTTCCAGCCCAGTGTGTGCTTAATCTACAGCTCAGCGCTGTTAGCAGTGAAGCAGCTGTGGAGGAACAGACTAATACTAGTACAAAGCTAGAGAATAACAAAGAGGTCATGTGATCATTAAAAACTACTACACACACCACAGCATCATCAGCAGTGTGGTGGATCTGCTGAGTCGCTCTTTTGTTCCATTGCTCGGAGCAAATACAGATTCTGTGAAGAGTCAGTTGTTGAGTATCAAACACTCCAACCATGTGCTGCTTCATTCTACTGATGCAACTTCTCATCTAGTCAAGAAATGGGCCATTTTCAGATCAAAATAGGTCACCTACAAGATTTATGTAGATCTAATAACACTTATTTAATTATAACTTCAGCAATACTAATCATTGGTTTAGACCAGACGGGTCAAACTGCTCTTCATTCAAGGGCCACATACAGCCCAATTTGATCTCATGTGGGCCGCTCCATTAAAAAGAAGGAAGCAAGGAAGGAAGGAAGGGAGGAACGACAGATGGAAGTAAGGAAGGAGTGAAAGACAGATGGAAGGAAGAGAAGACAGGAAGGAATGAAAGAAAGACAGAAAGGACAGATTGAAGTAAGAAAGGGTGGATGGAAAGATGGGAGGAAAAGAAGAAAGGAAAGTGGACCGGATTGGACTCCACGGCGGGCTTCTGGCCCGCGGGCCACATGTTTGACATCCCTGGTTTAGACCAAGGGTGCTCAATTAGAATTCACTGAGGTCCAATTTTGAGGCCCAAATTTGTCCATGAATTCAAATGATGCAATGATGCATGAACAGCATTAACAGACTTAGTTTATATGACAGGTATTTTAAAGCAGAGTACAACTCAAGAAGATCTAGATGGATATAACAGACACAAGTACAGACAAATATGAACTGTCCCTTTAAAGATTCAAGACAAATGTGAAGACTTGGTTTTGTTCTTAGTCCACACGTGGCTCAGGATCCCAGCTGAGACAGATGCAGAATCCAAAGCGGAATTTCAAGAATTCACAGAGGAAATTCTTCTGTTAGACTGGTGGCAACAATGTGACAAGAATGTTTGCTGGGTGGTGGTAGAATGGAGCAGATAGAGGGGTGGGGGTGGGGGTGGGGGTGGTCACCCTCTATGTCGCCTCCTCCAAACCTTGTAGAACTGGTTTTCGATGAGATCGTTTTCAAAAGATTGAAATCAATAAATGAAATCTCTCTCTCCCAGATTGTGACACTTTCCTTTAAATCATAATATAGTGAGGATTGGATGAGAGCCCTCTCCTTTCCTCCCCTTCTTCCTCTCTCACTCACCCCTTCCCCCTACTTCTCCCCTCTCCTTTCATCCTCTTTCCTCTCCCATCACCTCTCCTCTGCTGTCCTCTCCTTCTCTCCTGTCCTCTCCTCCTCCATTATCTCCTCTCCACTTCTCTTCCCTATCGTCTCCTCTTCTCTCTCTCCTCTCCTTTCTTACTTTCTCTCTCCTCTTCTCTCTTCTCCCAACACCCGTCTTATGTCCTCTTCTCCCCTCTCCTCCTCTCTCCTCAGTTCCCACTGTGCTCTAACCTTCCAGCATCATGCCCGCTGGCCCTCACAGGGACACCGATTAAGCCAATTGAGGGCATATAAAGTGAAACAAAGGTCTGAGTGAAAGGGGAGGCCTGGGCCCTGCTGGTGCTCAGCCAACAGGGAATAATACTAGCAGTGGAGTCTGGATGAGGTCTGGACCCCTTACGGGACGCCCCTCTCTTGTACTGTGTGGAGTAAAGCTCCATCTACTGAATTCCATCAAAGAGGCTGTTCTTGTAAATGTGGCCTCCTTTTGACATACAGTATGTACTTAACTCAATTAACACCTGTTACATCATGTGTTTTAAAAGCAGTATGATGTGTGTGTGCTAGTTAAACATCTCCAAATATTATTTTGGTATTACAGCCCATCTGATTATTATTTTAGGCATGCTGCTCCAGGATAATACTGATTACTAGAGATGCACCGATTGCAAAATTCTTGGCCGATACCGATTTCCGGTTTTTAAGGAGGTCTGACCTGCCAAAACCGGTTTTTGCGATACCGATTTTCTATCTAAGAAATAATTATAATCATATAATAGACACTATATTTGTTTGGCTTGAGTACCCTTTCCCAAATTTAATACAAGTACCCTTCTCCCAGACAACATTTTGCTTATATAACTGCAATTAAAACCACAACTAGTGGTAGGATATATGCTATCATAACCCCCCTTTTCAAGAATAAAACATCACAAATAAGAAATGGAGTGAGAGTTTCAACAGTGCCTCCTGAGCAGATTTATTTTCAACACTGACCAAAACATTCAGTCCAGTTTACAGGTCAATAACTAACTTACATTCAAACAACAACATTCAAAAACGTCCCAGCAGTTGTCTGGTACAATGTAATTTATTGACTACCCCTCCAGTACCTCTGGGTTCCCCTAGTACCCCGGGGACCGTACCTATGTTCCCCGGGTCTTATGTTCCCCGGGACTTATGTTCCCCGGGACTTATGTTCCCCGATCGCGGCTAACTCGGTTGCTAGCTCAGCGGCTAATTCCGCTGTTAGCTCGGCTGCTAATTCGGCTGCTAGCTCGGCGGCTAACTCGGTTGCTAGCTCGGCGGCTAACTCGGCGGCTAACTTGGCGGCTAACTCAGCTAACTGGCTAACTGTAGACGGGATCATCCCTATGTTCCCCGGTCACATACAAAGTGGGGAACATAGGACCCGGGGAACATAGGGATGATCCCGTACCCCGTTGTGAAGCTGACTGGGGATTTGGGTCGTCCTGGCACAAAGTGAAATAAGTCCAAATCAGAGACATGTTTTCTTCCTGAGTCTTGCTAGTTTTTAGCTGTTTTGCTCTGGGCGCGCTGAGCTGCTACGCACCGCGCATGCGGGTCAGTTTGATCGGCCGAAAACCGGAAATTACGAGAGTGACCGGCCGGTCACCGTTTGGGGCCGATTGGATATAAAACCGGCTTTTTTAATCGGCGGCCGATTGATCGGTGCATCTCTACTGATTACATGTATATACCACCACTTACATCAATACATCATGAGCATCACACCATATCATTAACATTTCCTGTATGGATATATCACAATCAAAGTCTTCCAGTGGATGATTGGGCATAATCTCACTGTTCTGTGGTCGGCTTTTATTGTGAAAAAAAAATCAACAGGAAGTATCGCTTAGATAAAATAAGTGAGTATACTGTATATAATATGGAAACAACTGTCAACAAGAGAAGAAAATGGAAAGTTGTTCAGCTAGCACATTAACATTAGCACTGATGATTGGTTTATTTTCATGTTTGTAAAATAAAAGTAGTAAATTCAAAATAAAACGTGCAGGTGACGTAGAAACCCACTCTGGGCTTATTTTAAAACCTCACCTTTAACGGATAAAACACACAAATAAACAATTTTCCTCAATAACATTACATACAAACATTGTGAAATATAATAAAGCAAAACAGCAAAAATTATAAGTTAAATACAAAACAAAAGTAATAAATAAATACATTTACAAAACATCACAGAAATCTAGATTATGTACTAGCATGTTTGAGTTTCATTGTGTATCTGGACAAAGACACAATCAGTCCCATTACTCATGACTTCTTTCATGTTATGACTCAGCTGCTGAGTCATCTGTTAAATGCAAGTTTAATTACACTGAAGAATGGACTGAGGCATCCATATTTGTTGTTATTAGGACTTTGTTATTAGGAGAGGTTTACATGAATGCTATTTATAAGTTGGAAATGTGTAATTATGGCAACTCTGATATAACATGGAGATGACAGAAGCTGAAGGGAAGACCAAATAAATCATCTATACAAAATCATTTTAATTTGACTTAGACTGTATTTATATTCCCAATGTGAAAGTGTTTGAGCATCAGTATGTTCGTTGATTCACTTCTTGTTGGCAGCAGATACTGTTTTTAGTCTTAATACCTGCTGCTGCTGGTCACAGGGACACTGTTTTTGTCCAGTTTGTCTTTCAGTTTTTAATGTTGAAAGGATCACACACACACACACACACACACACACACACACACACACACACACACACACACACAGACTGTCACCACAGGAAATGCAAATTGCACACATGGTTGCAGATGCCTGAGGCCAGTGAATGTTCTTCCTCCATTGTTTCTCATTTCCCTCCTGTCTCTCCATCCATTAATCCTGCTCGCCGCTTCATTCATTTGCAAACACCAGTTGCCTTCCACCCCCCCCCCCTATTCTTACCACTACCATCCCTTACACCATGCCCCCAATATCCTCCCTCTGTTTGAACCATCTCTCCCTCTCCTCGGTCTTTCTCTCCATCCATCTCTCCCTCCTCATCACCGCTGCTCCTCCTCCTCCTCCCGCACCTGAATCACTGCAGGCCGATTAAGCATACTGATGGTGGACTTGAAGCCTCTCTGTGTGTGATATGGTGTGTGTGTGTGTGTGTACGTACACTGCAGCAGAATCTCATGTACTTCCCGTCTCCATATGCAGGTTGATGCCAGTAAGATACTCTAACTGTCTGACTGAGTCCCAGAGGACTGTTAGCCATCTCTGCTTCATCACTGAGCAGCAGCTAACATCTGCTTATCAGCACACATGTAACATTTAGATGAATAGCAGCCTGGCAGGATGAATGCACAGTGCTAATTTATATATATTATATTTAGATGATTTCAGATTTACTTCTGTTATAAAAAGTAGAGATGTTCCGATACCATTTTTCCCCTCCCAATACCGATTCCGATACTTGTGCTGTGTGTATCGGCCGATACTGAGTACTGATACCAGTGTGTTACAAAAAAAAATCATACTATGACTGTGATATGATTATCATTGTGGTAAAGCCTGGTTCAGGTTAAAGCCTTTGTAAAACATGAATGAATACAGCAAATGGAAGCCATTTATCTTTAACAGTATAAAACCGTAGTGCAACAGCAACTTAACTAAATAAATCTTTTTTTTTTAATTAAAGTGCAGCCACAATATTGTAAAATAAAAAAGGCAGTTTCCAGAGTTTGCTGCTGCAGTTTGTCCTTCTTTTCCCCTTAGATTTGGTAAATTCGACGTGCTCTTTAGCGTGACGCATCTTCAAATGTTTGATTAAGTTGCTGCAGTTGAAATTTGCAACACTCATGCCACCCATAGACTGTATAGCAAGGTGCCACCCATAGACTGTATAGAAAGGTGCCATCCCTCGAAATTGCTTCTTTGCATATGTTGCATGTCGCTGTCTTACTGGTGGGAACATCCACTGTGAAGTACTGCCAAACGGCTGACATGATGCGCTAACGTTGGCTCCTTGTTACAGGTGTCAGGTGTCTCTTCACAATTCTTCTTCGCCCCTCTACAACAGCAGCTGCTGATGGCAGCACAGCGCAACTGTTCTAAGAGCAGCGAAGAAGAAGTGTGTCAGAACTAAAGGAGCTAACCAGTAAATAGATAGCTATTTCTAATATATTACGTGGCATCAGATCGGTGCCTGGAATCCAGTACTCGCCAATACTGATACCAGCATTTTTGGCAGTATCGGAGGCATTTCTGATACTGGTATCAGAATCGGAACAACTCTAATAAAAAGTCCATGTGAGTGTTAGTCACATTCAGTCAACTAAATGAATTGATACAAAGTGTGTCAATGCAGGGCAGAGTGTGAGTGTCTTAGTTGTTGCTGAAAATTGGCCATAAAATAGCAGTTTATATGATTAATGTTGCTGACAGGATGTCTGGTGTGAAGAATTGAAGTCATTCATGCAGACATGAAGCATTAGCACATTTATTTAGAGAGAATACCAACATGAACAACAAACCAAGAATGGTTTCTTATCAGAAATCAGATGGTAGAGCGGGCCAGTCAGTTTGAGATGCTTGACTGTTTAATAGATGTGAGTGGTGTAGTGTTCCAGTCATTTGGTCACAGTTCATAGACCAATAGAAGATTCTCTCTACTGGAGCTAAACTCCTGTTACAGCCCCTTTCTTCCTTATCACTTGTTTCTCTCCCCATGCTCCGTGTTGCCGTCTTTCACTAGTGTCTCCGTTTTTAACTGTCAGTCTCCACCTGATGCTGATACATCATCTGCGGCTGTGGGTCAGGAGATAGGACGTACACCAATCAGAAGAGTGGCGGTTTGATTCTGGGCTCCTCCAGCCTGCATGTTGACACTTAACACCAAATTGTTCCTATATGGCTGTGCCAATGGTGTATGAATGTTAGTTCCTCCTGATGAGCAGGTTGGTACACTGTGTGGATGAATGTGTGAATGAGATGTAGTGTAAAAGCACTTTAGGTGGTCAGATATGGCCCACGGACCTGATACGGCCCACTGGGGGGTGCGATCCGGCCCACTTGCCATCCTGTGTTCTTTTCCTTCCTTCCATCTATCCTTCCTACCTTCCTTTTTTCCTTTCTTCCTTCTGTCCTTCCTCCCTCCCTACCTTCCTTCCCTTTTTCTTTCCTTCCATCTGTCCTTCCCCCCTTTCTTTCTTCCTTCTGTCTGTCCTTCCTCCCTTCCTTCCATCTGTCCTTCCCCCCTTTCTTCCTTCCTTCCATCTGTCCTTCCTCCCTTCCGTCTGTCTGTCATCCTTCACTGTCTGTCTTTCCTACCTTTCTTCCCTTCTTCCTTTTACCTGTCTTTCCTTCCTTCCTTCCCTTTTTATTTCCTTCCTTCCTTCCTTCCTTCCTTCCTTCCTTCTATCTTTCCCTCCATCTTTTTAATGATCCGGCCCGCATGAGATCAAATTGGTCTGTATGTGGCCCTTGAATGAAAATGAGTTTGACACCTCTGATTTAGACCATAATCATCCAGCTGTGTTTTTGTTTGGCAGACTTGTATTTTGTAAATGTAGCTCTAAATATCAGCACACTGATGAGTTAATGATGTATCAGGGAGGCATTATGGCAGAAGCTGGCTGCATATCCCCATTAAAAAATAGTGCTGGACTGTAAATGTTGTTCTGATTACCATAACATTTGTAACGTGTGTGTAGGCATGTGCAGGTATGAGATTCTGACGGTACGATAACCTTAGGTAAAAATATCACAGTTCACGGTATTATGATTACAGCTATAAAATGTGATATTTTGAAATGTCTGTATTTAAAACCAAAAAAAAAAAGCAAAAATTATTTTTTATTTTTAAACATATATAGAACATGATGGAACATTAGTAAATATGTATTTAAAATAAATAATAATAAAAAATAACTGAATTCTTTCTAAATAAAAAATAATAAGTGCAGTCCTTTAACTGAAGCTAAACCTGCAACTCAAGTCACGACATAAATTAAAAAATTTTGTGAAAAAAACAACACAAAATGCAAATAAATGCAATCACTTAACCTGTGGCTCAAGATCAGAACATAAATAATTGAAAAAAGTAAAAACACCTCTAAGATAAATATAAATAAATGCAGGCAGGAGCTTAAAACTGAATCTCAACAGTTTTTGGAGACTTGCTCACTATCATATTGGATGTATTGCCTCTTCGGGCTGCCACTGCCCACAAGCACGTTTTACACGTTGGGACCTTCTTCCTCCAAGCTGTGGCCGTCTGTCTTTTTACAGTAGCCCAAGTATTCCCATACAGCAGACTTGGTCCTTTTAAATGGGGGTTAGGGTTAGTTAGTTTGGGGGGCTCGCCTCCTTCAGCCATCATACAGCCTGCAGAGCTACCTGCTTTTAACAGTAACCGGAGGTGCGCCGGAGGAGGACTACTTTACGCTGCAGCTGCACGCGACCTGAGGGACCTCCACTTTCTCTGTGACGAGATGTCACATTAAAAAACCCAGCTCATACCGCAGGAACAGTATGATGGAAAATTTAAGTGGTTTTAAACCGTGACTTTTTCATAACGTGGTATACCTTGAAACCAGTAACCGACCCATGCCTAGTGTGTGTATGTGAGGCAGCACACAGTACAGGAGTACAATTCATTCAGAAAGCAGCTCAGCACACAGTGGAGCTGATGTAGGTCAATCATATTAGATGCTCTTGGCTAGATAGTGGCTGCTGAGGTGGAGGTGTGTCATCCACACAGTCCAAGGATCTAATCTGACAACAGACCACATCAGGTGTCTGCTGCTAACACTGAAATATCGGAAATACTCGAAACTGGTCCACAGAGAGTCAGGACAGTGCTGGTGGTAATGTGTAGTGTGTGGACAGACAGCTGGAGAGAGGAGGGGAGAGGAGGGGAGAGGAGGGGAGAAGAGGAGAGGAAGGGAAGGGAAGGAAGAGGAGAGGAGAGGAGGGGAGAGAGCAAACAGACACAGTTTGTTCTATATTCACTGACAGTTACCAACTACCAGTTCATAGAATAAACAGGTGAAGTTGTTTAGATGGGTAAGGACTCATTGTTAGTGCTTCATAGAGATGGTGACCACTACCAAACTGTCCTGTTAGAATCTCCCTGAGTAAGACATTCAACCCTAAATGACTCCTTATGGGTGTGCTAAGAGGGAGAAGCAGAAGCCAAAAGAATGTAATAAAATGTGAAGGAAATAACAGAAATGATCAATCAGAGCTGTCAGTACAAACAGCCAGCGTAGATCATCTCTCTCATCAACACTGATAGCTACTATATATTTGTGCTGTGTAATAGAGTGTACACTACACAGAGTTTAAAGGATTATCTTTATTTATCTTCATAAGAATCATCAAACATCAAAACCAAAGTGTTCAAAATGGATTAAACAGTGTGTTTGTCTGCTCAATGGAAGCTCTACATGTTAGCAGGGCTAGCTAAGTAGCTTACATGCTGCTGCAACTAATGATTATTTTCACTTCTGATAAATCTGATTATTTTCTTCCCATGAAATGAGTTACACATTCAATTTAATGGAATCAGAGAACTTTCACTTTTTTTTTTCTTAAAAATGACAATGAATCAAAATAGTTACCAGGTAATTTAATAAGTGGACTAGTGTATTGGAGTTTATATGGCAGAATTATTTTAATTCTTTAAGCTGTGAAGCTGAGTTAATGTACTGTGTAAAAACAAGCATCCATTGTTTCAAAAGTGACTTAAAGTTGTGAGTGGTAAATTCACTGGTTATTGTACAGAAATAGTTGTAGAATGTAACCTCAATTTGTCTTTACATTTCTGTTTGTGTACAGATTAAACAAAACTTCAAAAAAAGTAATATGTGAGCTTTAGTGTTGAGGAAGCTGTTTCTAGTCTTTTTGCTAAGCTAGGCTAACTACGTCAGACTAGCTAGCTCAGTACTTCAGGTGGCTAATATGTATCAGTCAGTATGTAATGAGAATTATCAATGAGTCTGAAGTTCCTTTCAGCTTTATGGAGCCTTGTAGCTAGTTTCAGCTCATTGTTTAGCTGTCTGGCTAAAATGTTACTGTTTAGCTTCACTCTTAGCGCTCTCAGTGTATTTTTTACAGAAAAAGCTGTGAAAAACCACTGTACACTACCTGCTCAGCTTATTTAACAAAAACAATATTTATTGAATCTAAAATAAACCAAATTAAAGTTCACTGATTATTGTACAGAAATAGTTGTAGAATGTAACCTCAACGTGTCTTTCCATTTCTGTTTGTGTACAGATTAAACAAAACTTCTAAAAAAGTCATATGTGAGCTTCAGTTTAGAGGAAGCTGTTTCTAGTCTTTTGCTAAGCTAGGCTAACTATGTCCGGCTAACTAGCTCTGTACTTCAAGTGGCTAATATGTATGTATGAGAATGATCAATGACTGCAGCTCCTCTCAGCTTTATGGAGCTTTGTAGTAAGTTCCAGCTCATTGTTTAGCTGCCTGGCTAAAACTTTACGGTTTAGCTTCACTCTTAGCGCTCTCAGTGTCTTTTTAGAGAAAAAGCTGTTAAAAAACTACTGTACACTACCTGCTCAGCTTAGTTAAAGTTGAAGTATGTAACTCTGACACCAAGCGTTTAGAAATGGTACTATGGCCCACGTTCAAAACACTGGAGAGAGCTGTTACTCCTCGCCCCCTCCCTGCCAGAGTCTACTTCACGTGGGTTGCCAGTTGTTGGACGTGATCCTGCATATCCTCCTCCGTATCAGCGGGTGCAGCTGAGTGCTGTATGACGCTGTAACTGTCTCCTTTTTACAAAGGCATCTCCTATACATACCCTTGTTTTGTTTCTCAAATTGTCGCGATGTATTTGAGAGTCATTAAAAGGTTTTTTTGGTTTTGTAACATCAGACATTATCTGCAGTGTTCCTAGCTGCAGCTCAGTGGCACCTGGCAACCTGGATGCTGAAACGCTACTGACTTGGTGATTGGTAGATAGGTGGTGGGTGGAGCATCAGGCCAAAACACAGAATGACAACATAAACATTACTTGAGGGCTGCAACTGAGCTTTTCAAATGTGAATATTCTGGCTGGACTACTACTGTCAGTGATATCAGTGTTTGAAATTAACATGATTCCTTCATGTCTAGTGATATTTAGGGCCATTTTATGATTACTTGGAATACATTTGTTACATACAGCTACTTTAACAAAAACAATATTTATTGAATCCAAAATAAACCAAATTAAAGTTGTTCCAAATTAGATGAAAGTGTGGACATCAGTAATGTATGTGCTGGGTGATGGATGAGTGAATATGGGTGTATGTGTATGATGGTGTTGTAAGGTGTGGAAATCAAAGTAGAGAGTAAAGAGTAAAAACAGAGCTAAAAGAGAGTGAATATTGGACAGAAACATGACTCCAAATGATTGATAACATTACTCCATCACTGCTGGATGTGGAAATAAACAACGGTTTGCCAACAAGGTCAAAATAAAAACTTAAAAACTGATTTTTATGTCAGTTTTGTTTTAACTGCTTGTTTCTGCTGCCCCCAAGTGGTGAGAATTAGTAGTTAATGCAGATTTAACATGCAGATATTAGATTTAGGAAAGTGTATTATTTAAAATGTTGAACTACTCCTTTATTTGGCACACATCGTTGAAGCTGCATGTTTACACATGGTTAAAGGATGCATGTAAAGTATGTATCTGTGCTCTGCAGTCTTTACCTGCAACAACCTGCATGAAGTAGGAAGTGTTGTACTGAATGATCCTTTGTTTTCATACTCGGAGCACTGTGAGAAGCTCTTTCTATTCCAGCACATTAAAGTGTGACAGAGGATCTGGTGAGGGAGCAACCCCGCCGGGTCAGAGGACACTGAGGCCTCCCACTCACTCTCCACACTATGAATGGGACTCCCTCCTGCTCCTGCTGCACCCCCTCACCCTTGCTCCCCCTCCCCTCCTCTGCCTCACAAGGCCACCAGGGTCAAAGGGACATGAAGAGATGTGTGTGTGTGTGTGTGTGTGTGTGTGTGTGTGTGTGCTGAATAGAACTTTGAGGAGAAGGGAAACTTTCCAGAGAGCCTCCTGAATGGAGAGAAGGTGAGAGACAGACAGAGGGACATGTGATAGGGCAGCAGATGCTTGGTGATCGTGGCTGGTCCTGTCCTTTGAAGGCCAGCAGTGTGTCTGACAGCAGAGCTACATGTTACATCTACACTGCTGTAGTTACATAGTTACATCACCACTGGTCAGCTCCTCTCCTGCAGGCCTGACATACTCACTGCTGGACAGGAAGTGAGCTCAGGACAGCAACTACACTGCTATTCTTCCAGACTTTTTGGAGCTTTGATAGGTGTTCAGAGGTATGAAGTAGAAGGAGGAGTTTTAAAGTTTTCTTTTAATAGGATTTCCCTAGCTACATGTTCCTTTTTTACCATTTTTTTTAAAGAAGCAGATATTTTCTAACAGTTGTTTATTTTTTGCACTGATGATTCAACCAGGAGACTTGTAAGTGAAGTTTCACCATAAATATCTAACAACATTGTGTTTGAGGGACCTTTAAGTTAATTATTATATGAAGATGTATTAAATATACAGTAGAGTAGGGTAGATAAGGGTAACTGTATGGATCTCCCTAGGGGGAAATTCAAAATTGACATTAATTAATCAACATAATTAATAAGCATTAATCTTGAAAAATGATTAAAAAAACATAAAAAGAAAATAGAATACTATATACAATAAAACAATCTCCAAATACTATATGTATGTGTATATATATATATTAATTAGTATCATGAAGCCCATGTGCTTCACTATGCACCTAAAATGGTCTTCAGAGTTTTATTTTTTTAAGACATTTGGCAATTTGGGAATTTGAACCACAGATTCTATATTAAGTCTTCAAAAATACACACCTTTGCCAAATGTCATCAAAAAAAGAACACACCAGCTGTGTAGGAATAGTGCTAACATTCAGCATGTTCTTTTAGGTCCCATTAAAACCACATTTTTTGATCCCATGGTCCCTTCAGCATTCTGTTTCATGAAACTTTCAAACTGAAGCACTGGCTTCAAAATATTAGTTTTTACAATTTTCTCTTTTTAACCCTTTGGGCCAAAATAATGTGATTATCTTAGTCCCACTAGTAGCATTAATCCTCTATTATGAAGCTTCAGTTGTAGAGCTTCAATGAGCTCCCAATGACTCCTTTCAAACTGAAGCACTGGCTTCAAAATTGTAGTTTTTAGTATGTTGCTGCTGATTGAGATAAAGACAGGGGACAAATCAAATAGACACAAACAACAAAAAAGGTGTTGGGCCACTGTGTGTGCTCCTCAGCATTGATTGTACTGTCTGTGAACTCTACTGATGAAGATATTCCCTCATTTAGTGTTGTGATGATGGTGCTGGACAGCAGTGTGTAACATGCTGCTCCTAAATCTTCCATATAGTTGAATTGGGTTGAGATGTGCTGACTGTGAAGGTCATAGCAAATGATTCACATCTGTTTCATCCTCATCAAACCATTCAGGATAGAAAGGTTTCATCATAGGTGATCACTCACAACAGCTGTGTATTAATCTGCAGTGATCCTTTCCTCTAAAGGGACAAATGGACCCAAACCATGCCAGCAGAATGCCCCCCCCCCCCCCCCCTATAACAGAGCCAGTAGATCCCCTCACTGCAGAGCTCATTCAGACCTGTACTGTTCTCTTGGCCCACCTGTCCAGAATAAGGTGAAGGTGACTCATCATATCTGTGTGTGTGTGTGTGTGTGTGTGTGTGTGTGTGTGTGTGTGTGTGTGTTTTTTATACACCACTGAACTCTGAAATGTGCATTCATCTTTGTAATGAGAGGTTAATGCACTGATGCCCTGTTGTAATATCCTCTCTATGTAAGACAGTCTGATCACATCCTGCATTCACAGTCTCAGTCACCTGGTGAAGAGTTGTACACACATACACATCACACACACCTTTTACATATCACACTAATGCATCACGCCCATGATCACAGTTTCTGACCCTGTGTGCTGATCTTTCCCATAGATCTAAATGTAGATCTCACTGTAGTCATTTATCAGTCCTGTATCACTGACCACTATTGTAGCAGTTTGAACTGGGTGTCTGGTCCTCTGTTTTTTTCTTGCTGCAACTATTTCATGACAAACAACAGTGTATCCATCCACCCAGTACTCTGTAGTAAATAAGAGGCAGTTTAGCTGCTACATGACAGGTGTGGTTCGACATGCAGAGAACAGGACTAGTATTCTTGAACAAATCTACTGTGTGAGTCCTTTTCTGTTGTTCACTGTGTGATCATCCTACCTTTCTCACACACACACACACACACACACACACACACACACACACACACACACACACACACACACACTCCCACACAGATTACACTATTTTATCTTGATTAGAATCACAGTCTTGCACTGCTGAATGCTGCGTAACAGAGCAGAGAATAGAGATGAAGGGAAGGACAGGAAGGGCAAAAGAGACAAACCTCTGGGACTGCACAGCACAACACTGACACTGTGGAAGTGGAAAGAACAGAGTGAAAATAAGATGTTTCTGTAGCAGAGTTAAAGCTCCTGTGTGCAGAATTATGATTTGATTGTGTCCAATTAGGTTTGTATTTGCACATTATAGGATGATTCATCTGTAGATCCTCCTTTACATTATTAGAGATAAGATTTACATGGCCAGGCATGTGGAGATGCAATGTGACATTTTGTTGTCTGAGATACCTGTCACAGTCACACACACACACACACACACACACAAACACACACAGAGGGTTCATGATCTTTGTCTTCAGCACCATTAAAGGCTCATCTTCATGTCTCATCATCATTTGAGCGGATTAGAGAATCATGAGAATGATTACAGTCTGATATATTTTTTTGTCACTGCAAATATTTCACTGTGTGTCACTGCTGATGGATGAACATCGTTGCTTCACACATGTTGAACATGTAGCCCTTACAAGAAATGAAGCCAACAGAAATAAATGCTACATATTATTTGGCCATGTAGGAGCATGTAGATGGGTCAATGACGTATGGATTTTCAACAGGTCAATTTTAAAATAATGAAAATGGGAATATATATTGCAGTAGTTCAAACATTAAGAATGTAAAGTACACATAAATTCATATTTAAATAGTAAATTAAGTGTTTTATGTGTTTTTTCATCTCAATGAATTAGAACTGACCTTAAAAAAGTCATGTGGTGCGACCATGATCTATCTTAAAATAAATGAATTTCCTTAACATGCTTAAATATTTTTTTACAAGTTTTGTCTAGAAGTGTCTAGAAACAAACTATTTGCATGTCTTTTGAGTTTTTGTAAATACTAATCTCATATTTATGTTCTATAATGTCACAGTTGCCTTCTTAAATGTATGTAAGACTTATTTTTCCTGTAAATTGCTTAAAAATGATTTAAAACATTTAAAGATACAATTCAGTTAAACATACTGTATCAGTGATTAATATTACTGCCACATGAAAGTGATATTTTACTCTGAATTTAATACAGTTATTGGTATTAGTGGTCGCACCACATGATGAATGGTTGCACCAAATGACAAAGACCTCATATCATTAAAAATGTATTGAAAGAAATAGAAAAACAATGACTTTAATACAAAATAGAATTAAACCAGTGGTTTTATTACAGTTTCACAGAATTTTTATAAACTCAAACATTTTTTAAAACATAAGTGCAGCAGGCCTTCATTGCTTTGTCATGAACAAACTTTTCATTTAACTTGATAATGGAATAAGTCAATTTTGATTATTGAATCACTTATTATCTAGTCATCATCAAGCTGACTTGATTTTATATATTGAATCTTTCCCTACTGTTTTCTTCCTTGCTAACTGAGACAGAAATGCAAAGTCATGCCATAAATCTATGGTGGTATGTTGGTATGTCAGTTTGTGAAATTTGTTCCCTGCTAGATATTTCACTGTCAACTGTAAATGATATTATTAACAAGTGGAAATGTTTAAGAACAACAGACACTCAGCCACAAAGTGGAAGACCACGTCGAGTTCATCACCAAGATGAGGTTGAGATTATGAGCCAGGCCTTCTCATCTAACATCAATGTCTGATCTCAGCAATACTCTTCTGAATGAATGGACAAAAATTCCCACAGCCACTCTCCATAATCTTGTGGAAAGCCTTCCAGAAGACTGGAAGCTGAAATAGTTAATTGTTACTACTGTGGATTTAAAAAGGGATATCATGAATGCTCATGTAGGTGTCATGGACACATGGCCCAATACTTACTCTATACTCTACATAGTGCAGATGAACATGCATACAAAAATTGCAATCCATCCAGGTAATGAAAAACATACCAGAGCAATATGTACTTCATGGTGCTTTATTTTTGGCTTTAATTTTTACAATTTTTACAATTTTTACCTTTCTCTTCTCTTAGCAGGGTACACCGCTCTTACTGCAGGGTCAGAATTAACACACTGCCAATGGCAAGCAGTTTTTACCTTGCATGGGAGTGTGATCTGGTAAAATAGATTATAACAGTTAGAAATAAATAATGCTTTACCAATAAATGCATAATAGCCAAAGTGACATTGCATTTTTCTCATGATATTATACAAAAATTAAACGTAAACTGTTGCTTCTGAAATCTTAGAAAAAATGACTCAAATTGCATATAAATATATTCCAAATAATACTAAATAAAGGAATGAATGTAAATAAATCATTCACTGAATATAAAAGTGGACATATCTGTCATT